>NC_084738.1:32537063-32574563 GCF_033978785.1 Entelurus aequoreus
GGATAGTAACCCACCGGAAAGGTTGGCCCGGCCCCCCAGAAGGTGCTATGTCTGCGGGCGAGAAGGCCACATCTCCTGGGCCTGTCCGGAGCGGGACCGAGACGTCTCAATGCCGTCTGCCGCCAGCTCGGGTGCCCACCGACCTTGCTTGCACACCGGGGACACCGGCCGACCCCATGCCTCCCTGCCGGTGCGGGTGGGAGGTACCGACGCCCATGCCCTGATTGATTCTGGCAGCGTCGTCACCTTGGTGAGGGCTGACTACGCTGGTCCTGTCGGCTCAGACACCGTCCCGGTCACCTCCGCCATTATCCGGTCAGCCATATCCGGGTCCAGACCCCCCGTGGAGACGCCGTTGTGGCTGCTGGGGTGGTCCCCAACCTACCTGTCCCTCTGCTGATAGGCACGGATTGTGTCCTCTTCCAGCAGTATTGGAACCCAGGCCGCCTCCGCCCACATCTTCCCCGACAAACAAGACGCCGGGACCGGCGCCCCGCAGCCTCGACCCCGCGGACCGCATTCCCCACCTTCCGAGCACCTAGAGGAACCTCACCAGGAAGTGGAGCATCTGAGAGAGACGCCAGTGGGGAGAGACCCCTCCAGCCAGTGAAGACCCCTTCTCTGAGTTCCCGCTCATGCCGGTCGAGGGGAATCCACCTCAAGGCGAGTACGCCACAGCCCAATGGGCTGACCCGAACCTGGAAATGGCCCGCCAAAGCATCGCCACCATAGACGGTCAACTGGTCGCTGGGGTGAGTGGGGTGTCTTATCCTCATTTTTTGGTAAAAGCGGGTCTGTTGTACCGAAGTGAAAAAACTAAAGGGGGGGGAAGTTGTCGAACAACTATTAGTGCCGAAAAGTTTTGTCACCCGGGTGTTGTACCTCGCTCACTCCCACCAATTAGGGGCTCATCTGGGAGCCCAGAAGACTTACGACCGAGTGGTCGCACGTTTTTATTGGCCTGGGGTGAAACGAGCCGTCGAGGACTTTTGTCGCACATGTCCGGAATGTCAAAAAGCGGCACCGCGGCCCTTTCTCCGGAATCCCCTCACACCCCTTCCTATTATTGAGACGCCATTTTCACGGATAGCTATGGACATTGTGGGGCCGTGGCCAAAATCGTCTCGTGGACACCGCTATATACTTGTCATTGTCGATTATGCAACCCGATACCCCGAGGCCATTCCCTTGCGTGTTGCTACAGCCAAGAATGTTGCCCATGAACTACTCATGCTTTTTAGCCGGGTTGGAATAGCAGACGAGGTTTTGACGGACCAGGGTACCTGTTTTATGGCCCGTGTAATGACCGCGTTGTATAAATGGCTTAAGATAAAACAGATCAGAACCTCCGTCTATCACCCACAAACTAACGGACTAGTGGAACGCTTTAATTCAACCTTGAAGACAATGTTAAGGAAACTGGTTGAAATTGACGGGAAAGACTGGGACCAATTAATTCCTTATGTACTGTTTGCTATTCGTGAAGTGCCACAAGCCTCTACAGGTTTTTCCCCTTTTGAGCTGCTCTACGGGCGGAATTCCACGGGGTCTGCTGGACCTCGCCAAGCAAGCCTGGGAAAGTCAGCCCTCCCCCCACCGGAACGTTATAGACCACGTGGAACACATACAGGAGAGAGCCAGAAGGGTATGGCCACTGGTCCGGAACCATATGGAGAAGGCTCAAGCTGCCCAGGCACGAACATACGACAAGGGCGCCCGTCTCCGTGAGTTTAAGGTGGGTGACCTTGTCTTAGTATTGGTCCCGACGGCAGAGTGCAAATTCTTGGCTAAATGGCACGGCCCGTACGAGATCACTGAGCGAGTGGGGGCCGTCAACTACCGTGTGCAGCAACCCGGCCGGAGGAAAGGTTTGCAGCTGTATCATGTAAATGTATTGAAAAGATGGCACACTGCTGCACCTTTGCCTAGCCCTGCCCTTCTAACGGACCTCTCTTCACAGAAACCCGCCGTCAATGTAGGCGTAGACCTTGGCCCAACACAAGTCCAAGATGTCCAAGAGCTCTTGGGCCGCTACCAGGACATTTTTGAAGAGATGCCCGGGCGCACCCATGTCATAGAACATGACATAGAGACCCCGCCTGGGAAGGTGATCAGGCAACGACCATACAGGGTCCCAGAAGCACGGAGGGAAGCGATAAAAGAAGAGGTAAAAAAGATGCTTGACCAAGGCGTCATTGAAGAGTCCTACAGCCCTTGGTCCAGTCCAATTGTCATCGTCCCTAAACCAGATGGCTCCTTGAGGTTTTGCAACGACTTCCGAAAACTAAACGAAATCTCCACCTTCGATGCATATCCCATGCCTAGAGCCGATGAGCTGATTGACCGCCTTGGACCTGCCCGCTTTGTCAGCACCATGGACTTGACAAAAGGTTATTGGCAGGTACCCCTGACCCAGAGAGCCAAACCCAAGACGGCCTTCTCAACTCCAGATGGCTTGTTCCAGTACACTGTCCTCCCCTTCGGCATCCACGGGGCCCCTGCGACCTTCCAGCGCATGATGGACCGAATCCTCCGTCCTCACCAAGCCTATGCCGCTGCCTACCTTGATGACATCGTGGTCCACAGCGCCACCTGGGCCCACCATCTGGAACACCTGGAGGCTGTCCTCAGGGCCCTTCGTCAGGCTGGTCTAACAGCGAACGCTAAGAAGTGCCGGGTAGGATGGACCGAAACCGACTACCTCGGGTATACGATAGGCCGGGGGTGTGTGCGACCCCAAGCCCAGGTGGAGAAGATACGGAATTGGCCCCGCCCCATCACTAAAAGACAGGTGCAGTCCTTCTTAGGTCTGATCGGCTACTACCAGAAGTTTATCAAAGACTTTGCCACAATAGCGGCCCCCCTCAACGAACTCACGCGCCAACGGTCAACCCACCGAGTATCTTGGACCACCGAAACGGAAGGGGCCTTCGAGAAGTTAAAGCAGGCTCTGTGTGAGGAACCCATCCTTGTTGCACCTGACTTCACGAAGCCATTCGTCCTCCACACAGATGCCTCTGGCACTGGGATCGGGGCAGTCCTAGCCCAATTGGTGGGCGCCGATGAACACCCCGTAACCTTCATTAGCCGAAAACTGCTAAAGCACGAAAAAAACTACTCGACCGTGGAGAAGGAGTGTCTTGCTGTGAAGTGGGCCATCCACCATCTCAGGTATTACCTATGGGGAAGACGCTTCACTCTGGTGACCGACCACGCCTCCCTCAAATGGATGGCCACCAATAAGGACAGCAACGCTAGGGTGACACGCTGGTTCCTGGAACTGCAAAATTATAACTTCACCGTCGAGCACCGCCCTGGAAAGGATATCCGCCACGCCGATGCGATGTCCCGCCGCTACGAAGATGAGGAACAGGAAGCTCCTCGTACCAACAAGGAGCTTAGGGGGGGATATGTGGAGCATCACAATACCTCCGAACAGGTGAGACTGGGCAGAGGGCCAGCCATCACAGTGAAAACATGCATCAGGGGGTCAAACTACGCCACTCTTTAGGTGTGGTCATTGAAGGCAAATACATCCCTAATTTTATCCTCAATCAGGCTGATGTGTGGCCACCTGCCCCAAGGCAGCTGTGTCAGGTTGGCAATCACTGTTTGAGTTAAATAGCACCTCAGTGTTTGACTCATTGTGTGACTGGCTCCCTGCTGGGAAAGGTCTGCTTCCATCGGGCGGTAAGTGTGTTGCTCCACTGAAATATAGTTTGCTAAATGTGTAAGATGTTTCATTCGTTTTAATGCAGTGATTTATTGAACTTTGCACTGATCAGTTTTCTCTGCTATATGTTCCAGGCAATTTAGGAGACATGATCAAGACTTAGAAAAAGTGACAATTTGTTTGTTTCAATGGAAGCCCCAATCGGGAAGAACTTTAAGTTAACCTTTATTCAGAAAAACTGACTGAATAAAACAACGCTGTGGCGTTTGAACTTTAAGCAAAACTGTCTCTGGGAGGTTGGTTTGTGACCGCACATCACGGTATATATATACATACGCATATATATATATATATATATATATATATATATATATATATATATATATATATATATATATATATATATATATATATATATGTGTGTGTACGTGACATTTAACACGTCAAAAGTGGTAAAAGACTGGCTAAATCAGGCTAGAATTAAGGTTTTAGAATGGCCTTCCCGAAGTCCTGACTTAAAGGCCTACTGAAACCCACTACTACCGACCACGCAGTCTGATAGTTTATATATCAATGATGAAATCTTAACATTGCAACACATGCCAATACGGCCGGGTTAACTTATAAAGTGCAATTTTAAATTTCCCGCGAAACTTCCGGTTGAAAACGTCTATGTGTGATGACGTTTGCGCGTGACATCAATGGTTGAAACGGAAGTATTCGGACACATTGTATCTCAATACAAACAGCTCTGTTTTCATCGCCAAATTCCACAGTATTCTGGACATCTGTGTTGGTGAATCTTTTGCAATTTGTTTAATGAACAATGGAGACTGCAAAGAAGAAAGCTGTAGGTGGGATCGGTGTATTAGCGGCTGGCTGCAGCAACACAACCAGGAGGACTTTGAGGATAGCAGACGCGCTATCCGACGCTAGCCGCCGACCGCATCGATGATCGGGTGAAGTCCTTCGTCGCGCCTTCGATCGCTGGAACGCAGGTGAGCACGGGTGTAGGTTGAGCAGATGAGAGCTGGCGTAGGTGGAGAGATAATGTTTTTATCATAGCTCCGACGAGGTCCCGTAGCTAAGTTAGCTTCAATGGCGTCGTTAGCAACAGCATTGCTAGGCTTCGACAGGCGGCACAGCATTAACCGTGTGGTTACAGGTCCAGTGTTTGGTTCGGTGTCTCCTGATAGTTGTATTGTTGATCTGCTGTCTATCTTTCCAGTCATGGGCTTATTTATTTTGTTTCTATCTGCATTTAAGCATGATGCTATCACGTTAGCTCCGTAGCTAAAGTGCTTCACCGATGTATTGTCGTGGAGATAAAAGTCACTGTGAATATCCATTTCGCGTTCTCGACTCTCATTTTCAAGAGGATATAGTATCCGAGGTGGTTTAAAATACAAATCCGTGATCCATAATAGAAGAAGGAGAGAGTGTGGAATCCAATGAGCCCTTTTACCTAAGTTACGGTTAGAGCGAAAAAAGATACGTCCTGCACTGCACACTAGTCCTTCACTCTCACGTTCCTCATCCACAAATCTTTCATCCTGGCTCAAATTAATGGGGTAATTGTCGCTTTCTCGGTCCGAATCGCTTTCGCTGCTGGTGTAAACAATGGGGAAATGTGAGGAGCCTTTCAACCTGCGACGTCACGCTACTTCCGGTACAGGCAAGGCTTTTTTTTATCAGCGACCAAAAGTTGCGAACTTTATCGTCGATGTTCTCTACTAAATCCTTTCAGCAAAAATATGGCAATATCGCGAAATGATCAAGTATGACACATAGAATGGATCTGCTATCCCCGTTTAAATTAAAAAAATTAATTTCAGTAGGCCTTTAAACGTCTGGACCAGGGGTCGGCAACCTTTACCACTCAAAGAGCCATTTTGATGAGTTTCACAAATTAAAGATAATAATGGGAGCCACAAAACTCTTTTGAAATTTAAAATGAAATAACACTGCATACAAAGCTTTTTTTTAACTTTTGGGCTATGTTTAAACCAAGGGTCTCAGACACACGCTCCGGCCCGCACCTTATTAAGACAATTTAATGTTAGTACGGCCCGCGAGTTTTACTTTAACGGCGCTTGACAGCGTCATACTTGCCAACTCTCACAGTCTTTCCGGGAGACATATGTAGGGCGTGTTGGTACTGTTTTTAGCGCCCTCTACAGTCTTTGCAAACAGCGTACCTGATCGGCCACATGTTGAATGCAGCTTCTGCTTGCACACGTAAGTGACAGCAAGGCATACTTAGTCAACAGTCACACAGCTTACACTGACGGTGACCGTATAAAACAACTTTAACACAACTTTAACACTGTGACGTTACAAATATGCGCCACACTGTGAACCCACACCAAAAAAGAATGACAAACACATTTCTGGAGAACATCTGCACCGTAACACAACATAAACACAACACATTGAATACCCAGAATCCCATGCAGCCCTAACTCTTCCGGTCTACATTGTACACCCCCGCTACCACCAAACCCCGCCCACCTCAACCGACGCACAAAGGGGGGTGGGGAGGGGGGTTGATGTGTGGGGGGGTGGTGGTGGTAGCGGGGGTGTACAATGTAGACTGGAAGAGTTAGGGCTGCATGGGATTCTGGGTATTCGTTCTGTTGTATTTATGTTGTTTAACGGTGCGGATGTTCTCCAGAAATGTGTTTGTCATTCTTTTTTGGTGTGGGTTCACAGTGTGGCGCATATTTGTAACGTAACAGTGTTAAAGTTGTTTTATACGGTCACCGTCAGTGTAAGCTGTGTGGCTGTTGACCAAGTATGCCTTGCTGTCTCTTACGTGTGCAAGTAAAAGCTACATACACCATGTGGACGGGCTGGCACGGTGTTTGTACAGGCTATAGAGGATCAGAAAATGCAATGCTATATTGGCACGCCCTTGATTAAGTTGTTTAAGGTGATAACTGGAGAATATTTAACCCGGGAGATTTCTAAAAAAGGCACTGAGAGCCGTAAGTCTCCTGGGAAAATCGGGAGGGTCGGCAAGTATGCAGCTGAGCCGCATCAGAGTGGTCAAAGAGCCGCATGCGGCTCCGGAGCCGCGGGTTGCCGACCCCTGGTCTGGACAATGCTGAAAAAACAAGTCCATGTCAGAAAACCAACACATTTAGCTGAACTGCACCAATTTTGTCAAGAGGAGTGG
Organism: Entelurus aequoreus; assembly: GCF_033978785.1. NCBI lineage: Eukaryota > Metazoa > Chordata > Actinopteri > Syngnathiformes > Syngnathidae > Entelurus > Entelurus aequoreus. The sequence continues at coordinate 32,543,915 of NC_084738.1, forward strand.
TCAAAAATTCAACCAGAAACTTGCCAGAAGCTTGTGGATGGCTACCAAAAGCACCTTATTGCAGTGAAACTTGCCAAGGGACATGTAACCAAATATTAACATTGCTGTATGTATACTTTTGACCCAGCAGATTTGGTCACATTTTCAGTAGACCCATAATAAATTCATAAAAGAACCAAACTTCATGAATGTTTTTTTGTGACAAACAAGTATGTGCTCCAATCACTATCACAAAAAAATAAGAGTTGTAGAAATTATTGGAATCTCAAGACAGCCATGAGATTATGTTCTTTACAAGTGTATGTAAACTTTTGATCGTGACTGTGTATAAATAAATATAATAATATAATAATATTGACACCTATGTTTAATTTAGAGTTGGAGTACCCAGAAAAACCAATGCGATCACAGGGAAAATATGCTCAAAAGCCAAGCACACAAAATATATCAAGAACTCGGAACCTATCAAATACCTTATCAATGTGTGGGTGCCAGTACTCGTCATGTTGGGTCTTGGCTGTTGTGGAGTTGATCCGGGAGAAGAAGGTGGGCTTGGTGAGATACATCAGAGTTTGGTCCAAACCAAACGTCTCTGCAATAACAGTTTGGATTCGCTCGCGTACATTTCTAAAAGTGAGAAAAAAATTACAGAAGTTAAGGCAGCTTTACTCGCCAAGGGGTTGTCCAAGCTGGGTTTAAGCAGCTACATGTTGAATATTTAATCTCTTTGTTATCGTAAAGGGTGGGTGTAGTAATAGATTATACATTTAACTGGAAATCTCATATACAAAATTTACAACATAAGGTGGCAGGAAATACTTCAATAATGAACAAAGCAAAATATGTTCTGGACCAAAAATCACACCATGTTCTCTACATCTTGCGAATGTTATCATAGCTGAGTTATTGTGTAGAAATGTGGGAAAATAACTACAGAAGTACACTTCATTCACTAATCGTGTTACAAAAGAGATCGGTTAGAATAATACATAATGTTGGATATAGAAAACATTAAAACTATTTATTGAATCAAAAATATTGAAATTTAATGATTTAGTGCATTTGCAAACAGTGTAAGTTATGTACAAAGCAAACTATAACCTGCTACCAAAAATGTACAACAATTATTTTCAACAAAAGAGGAGAAAAGCACTTAAGACATTTATGTACTATATCAGTATGTGTAATTAAATTATGGCATTATTAATCACATAAGTCAAACAAAGTAATATGATGATCCAGTTTAACAAACTGTTCAAACTCAAATTGTTTGCAAATTAAAAAGAAGAAGAATTCTAATAAACATCTTGAACCTTATTGAAAAATACTGATCTCAAACAATGTTGTGGTATATAAATTCTCCCTTTCCAGTTACTCTACCCACAATTGTCTGAGAAAAGTCAACATTGCAAAAAAAGAACAATTAACAATGCAACCAAAATTTTAATTATAAAATGTAAACAAAACCACTAAAATAACTAATATGATACGCAGATACTGTGGTAAAAAAAACACGCTGTTTGCACCGACAGACAAGAATAGACGTTGCCGTCGAATAAACTCTGAGGAAAATTGAGTAATTTTGAAAATACAACAAAAGAGTCGATTCAACCAAGCTATTATCGATTCAATACCAATACCTATCTTTGTGTCGATACTATCTATATTTGGATCAATACGCCCACTCTTTTTGGTCATGTTTGTTTATGCAAGATTTTAGGCTTGAAAGACTATAGTCTGACTCCGCGATGGGACAAAATTGTCGTGTGCGCTGTGTTAATATTGTCATACCACACCATTCACATTAAGATCAAAACTGACCACAGAACTTTCGTCCAGAAGGTCTTATCTTTTTCCATGTGATGTCAGATGAAACAAAAATGTTGCTGTTTGGCCACAATACCCAGCAATATGTTTGGAGGAGAAAAGGTGAGGCCTTTAATCCCAGGAACACCAATCACAGAGAGTAAATGGGACAATGAAAAATTTGGATTACCTCCAAATTCTTCAGGACAACCTAAAATCATCAGCCCGGAAGTTGGGTCTTGGGCGTAGTTGGGTGATCCAACAGGACAATGACCCCAAACACACGTCAAAAGTGGTAAAGGAATGGCTAAATCGGGCTAGAATTAAGGTTTTAGAATGGCCTTCCCAAAGTCCTGACTTAAACATCTGGACAATGCTGAAGAAACAAATCCATGTCAGAAAACCAACACATTTAGCTGAACTGCACCAATTTTGTCAAGAGGAGTGCTCAAAAATTCAACCACAAGCTTGCCAGAAGCTTGTGGATGGCTACCAAAAGCGTCTTATTGCAGTGAAACTTGCCAAGGGACATGTAACCAAATATTAACATTGCTGTATGTATACTTTTGACCCAGCAGGTTTGGTCACATTTTCAGTAGACCCATAATAAATTCATAAAAGAACCAAACTTCATGAATGTTTTTTTGTGACAAACAAGTATGTGCTCCAATCACTATCACAAAAAAATAAGAGTTGTAGAAATTATTGGAATCTCAAGACAGCCATGACATTATGTTTTTTACAAGTGTATGTAAACTTTTGATCACGACTGTACAATGAGGTGCACACATTAAAATGAAACGCCTATGGTAAATCTAAAATACATGTGTCTAATAAATATGGTCTTCATAGGTGCAGAGTCAAAATAATAGGCAAAATGTTTTTTCTGATGGCTGCCAGTAGTCTTTCTCTCTCTCTAAAAAAACAAGACTATAGGAGATTAGATATTTTTTGCGCATACAAAAATGATTATGTCCAAAGTGCAGGCATACGCTATGTTTACTAAATTTGAAAACTACTAAATGTTGGTCAAACTAATCCTTATATGGAATGTGGATGCCATCTGTGGTTCCCAGAGCTTTGTGTGTGAGGAGGGTGACTGCTGAGAGAAAGAGGTTGAATATGACAGGGGCTAAGACACATCCCTGCCTGACCCCGACTTTCACATTAAAAGAGGGGGATTGCTGGCCTCCAATGCGGACAGAGGCTCGCATTCCATCGTGTAGTTGTCTCAGGATGTTGAGGAACTTTGGCGGAATCCCCAGCCTTCCCAGTAAGTCCCAGAGGAGATTCCGGTTTACAGTGTCAAATGCCTTGGACAGGTCGATGAAGGCGATGTACAGATCCTGGTGGTGTTCCCGGCACTTTTCTTGTACCTGCCTGGCTACAAAGATCATGTCAGTAGTACTGCGATCTCTTCTGAATCCACACTGTGATTCAGGCAGGATGTTCTCAGAGATGTGAGTAACTAAACGAGAGAGCATGACCCGGGCAACAACTTTCCCAGCAAACGAGAGCAGGGAAATTCCTCTGCTGTTTCCACAGTCGGCTTTGTCACCTTTCCTCTTAAAGATGGTTATTATAACAGCATCTTTCCATTCCTGGGGGATGGCTTCAGAGGACCAGATGGAATCAATCAATTGGTGAAGCCGGCGGGTGAGGAGATAGCCACCAAACTTCAGCACCTCAGCTGGGATACCGTCAGGGCCTGGGCTTTTGTTGTTTTTTAGGCCCTTGATGGCTTTTAGGACCTCAGCAAAGGTAGGCGGGGAGTCCAGGTGGTCGACAGGGGGAGTGGTTGGGAAATTGGTGAAAATGTCCTGGTCAGAGGGATTTTCTGAGTTAAGGAGAGTGTTGAAATGTTCAGCCCATCTATTTTGGATCTGGGGTGTGTCCTTATAGAGGGTGACTCCGTCTGCCGATCTGACTGGGGTTATGTTTTTTCTCTGTGGACCATATATGGATTTGACGGCATCATAAAATCCATGGGAATTGTTTGTGTCAGCATAAAGTTGGACCTCGCTGGCTTTCTTGATCCACCAGTCATTTTCCATGGCTCTGAGGGTACGCTGGACTTCGGCTCTCATGGAGGAGAGTCGAGTCTTTAGTGTGATGGATTGTGGGTTGGCCAGGTAAGCAGCATGGGCTTTGTGTTTTGCCTGGAGAAGTTTATGGATATCCGGTGCACTGTTGTCAAACCAGTCCTGATGTTTACGCCTGGTGTACCCAAGGGACTCCTCTGCTGCCTGATGGATGGCAGTTCTTAGGGAGTTCCAGCAGGTGTTGATGTCAGGGTCCAGGTGGGTATCAGGGATTGCAGACAAATGTTCTGCAAGCTGTGCTCTGAGCTGGTCTACAGAGTGCTTGGATTTGAGTGCTTCACAGTTGAGTCTCTTGTTTCGTGATGTTTTCTTCAGTTGGGGGCGGACTTCCATCTGAAATTTGGTTCTGATCATTCGATGGTCAGTCCAGCAGTCCGCTCCACGCATCGCTCTGGAGATTAGGACGTCCTTCCTGTCTCTACGACGGGTGATAATATAGTCGAGGAGGTGCCAATGTTTGGAGCGAGGATGTTGCCAGGAGGTCTTGAATTTATCCTTGAGCTGGAACAGGGTGTTGGTGATGATCAACTGATGTTCAGAGCAGAGTGTAAGGAGGCGAAGCCCATTATCATTAAGCCTACCAACCCCGTGCTGACCAAGTGTTCCGGTCCAGAGCCCACTGTCAGAGCCCACCCTCGCGTTAAAATCCCCGAGGAGTATGAGCTTGTCGGTGGGAGGCGTTTCCTCAATGGCGGAGTTTAGTGAGGCATAGAATGTGTCCTTGCTCTCAAGGTCTGCATCCAGGGTTGGGGCGTAGGCGCTGATAAGGGTGACATGGCGATTTTTGGTGAGTGGTACACGCCACGTCATGAGCCTTTCGCTTATACCCACTGGAGATTCTGGGATATTGTGAAGATGGCTTGTCCTGGCGGGAAAACCCACTCCATGTAGACGACAGGAGCCTTCTGGATGACCCTTCCAGAAGAAAGTGTAGCCTTCTCCCGCCTCCGTAATTGAGTCTTCCCCATGTAAGCGGGTTTCGCTCAGGGCGGCTATGTCAATGCCGTATCGGTTTAGTTCATGCGCAACGAGTGCTGTTCTTCGCTGCGGGCGGCAGGAGAGATCACGCACATCCAAAAGTGTGCGGACGTTCCATGACGCTATTGTGAAGGGAATTTTGTTTGTCTTGTACGATTGTTTTCGACCGCATAAAAGGATGGCCCGGCAGCTGCGGTAGGCTGCCCGGGCGATGAGGAACAGACCATTTTTAGGCCACCTTTTCTAGGCCCTTCCCATTTCAGGGTAAGCAGAGCGGTGCTGCTCAGTTACGTGCGAAGCTGCCGGGGAGGCATGCTGTTCCATCCCATGCCACAGCGACCTTCAGTCGCACGCCGCCTACGTGCAGGGTTGGGCTAGGTCAGGGGTCGGCAACCCGCGGCTCCGGAGCCGCATGCGGCTCTTTGACCACTCTGATGCGGCTCAGCTACATACTTGCTGACCCCCCCGATTTTCCCAGGAGACTTATGGATCTCAGTGTCTCTCATAGATAACTCCCAGGGAAAAGTATAATCCTATTTACACTCTAATTACTAAATAAAGGGAGTGCCCTAATTGCACTGCAGTAATTGTCCTCTATAGCATTTACAAACAGCGTGCCAGCCCGGCCACATGCTGTATGTTGCTTTTACTTGCACACATAGGAGACAGCAAAGCATACTTACTCATCAGCCACACAGCTTACACTGACGGTAGCCGTATCAAACAACTTTAACATTGTTACGTTACAAATATGCGCCACACTGTGACCCCACACCAAAAAAGAATGAAAAACACATTTCTGGAGAACATCCCACCGTAACACAACATAAACACAACACAACCAATACCCAGAATCCCATGCAGCCCTAACTCTTCCGGTCTACATTATACACCCCCGCTACCACCAAATCCCCCCACACATCAACCCCCCCCCCCCCCCCCCCCCCTCCGTGCGTTGGTTGAGCGGAAGAGTTAGGGCTGCATGGGATTCTGGGTATTGGTACCGTCAGTGTAAGATGTGTGGCTGCTGAGGTAGTACGCCTTGCTGTCACTTACGTGAGCAAGCTGAAACTGCATTCTGCATGTGGTCGAGCAGGTACACTGTTTGGGCAGACTGTAGAGGGCGCCAAAAGCAGTGTCATTACGCCCTGTTATTCGGGAGTCTCCCGGGAGAAATGAGAGGGTTGGCAAGTATGACGCTATGAAGCGCCATTCATTCGAAACTCGCGGGCTGCACTAACATCAAATTTCCACATTAAAGTGCGTGTGTCGGTGACCCCTGGTTAACATAGCACAAAGCATTTAAGCTTTGTATGCGGTGTTTTTCATTTTGAATTTAAAACATTTTTTTGTGGCTCCCATTATTTACTTTAATTTGTGAAACTTGCCAAAATGGCTCTTTGAGTGGTAAAGGTTGCCGACCCCTGGGCTAGGTACTGCCAGTCACATCCTTGACCTGTACCAGCCACCCTTCCCCATCGCCGCAGGACTTGAGGGCGGGGAGGTTGGGGGTAGTGCTGAGGAGGAGCAAAACACCTGCGCAGTGAATTGATTTAAGTGGTGGTAGAAGTGCGCAATCTCTACCCGCACTGTTTTGTCTTGGCCCCATGTGGTGTCCTCCAGTGGCATGAAAAGCTCATGACAACCTTCTGCCGCATGGTGTTGCAGAGGACTGCCAGAGCACCGGTCTGTTGGTGACTGCCTATTGCGGGTCCTCGCCACAGATTTTTCGTTAGGGGTTTTCTCCCGTAGCCTATAACCAAGTGGTTAGCCAGTAGGCACTGGTCAATGAGGCAGAGACTTTTGAGGCGGTCTCTGCAAGCTATTTTAACCCATAGCTGGGACCCTGACAGGTACTACCACCCCGGGTCAGAATGGACCTGGGAGTAATGATGACTGAGGGGTAACTCCACCTTCCCCAAAACTCCAGAACTCCCGAACTGAAGCCTCATCACCGGATGCAGTTTTGAGTCATACCCAGGACACATACAGTTCCGGCTGGACGGCAGTCTCTTCAACATCCGGCGCCTCCAGGCCTTCACTAAAATTACAAAACAACAGATCCTAGAACTTCAGTATGCTGACGATTGTGTTCTCCTTGCCCACACGCCAGAATCTCTACAACGTGCACTTAACGTGGTCTCATCCACATACAGTGCCCTAGGACTCAAGGTCAACATTTCAAAAACACAGATCATTGCGCAACACTCTACCCACCAGTCAGAAGTGCCTGTCTTCAACATTGATGGTCAGCAGCTCACCATCGTTCCACATTTCACCTACCTCGGAAGTGTCCTGTCCCCCACCTGTAACATCGATAATGACATCCAGGTCCATGTTGGTTTAGCGTCTGCTGCCTTCGGTAGGCTCAAAACCAGGGTCTTCCTGAACAGAAACCTGATAGTTTCCAACAAAGCAGCTGTTTACAAAGCAGTTTGTCTGTCCACACTGCTATACGGCTCGGAAGCCTGGACCCCTTACCAAAGGCACGTCAGAATCCTAGAGAGATACCACATCCGCTGCCTGCAACGGATCCTGGGTCTGACCTGGGAGGACAGAGTCCCACATGTGGATATTTATGACCGGACCCAAACACCCAGCATCCAAGTGTTCCTTGCGCAAAGACATCTGCGCTGGGTGGGGCATGTAATCCGCATGCCCGCCCAGAGGCTCCCCCGACAGATCCTCTACGGCCAACTCCAGGAAGGCTGTAGGTCTCCTGGGGGTACGCGGAAACGCTACAAGGACCACATAAAAACCCTCCTGAAGCGCTGTGCTATCCAGCCTTCCGCACTGGAAGTCTTGGCTGCTGATCGCCACACCTGGCGCAACTGCAGTCACGCCGGCATTGCTCATCTCCAGGAGCAGACCACTGAGAGGAGAAAACAACAACGTTTACAGCGACATCAGCGCGCTGCAGGGGCCCCCCTCTCAAGCGTGGACTACATCTGCCCCACATGTGGCAAACCATGTGGGTCGCGCATTGGCCTGCACAGCCACATGCAATGGCATATACGAAACCCCCCTCAATAACCCATTACTGGAGCAACGTCATCATCGTAATCGATGGACAGCCAAAGAGAGATGGAATATTCCTATTGTTTCTTTACTCAGCCAGTGTTTTTTTTCAGCTTCGGTTTTCAGTTATTTTTGTGACGTCAACACAAAACCGTGATGCTATAGGAGAAACATATGCTATATTGACAACATTAAAACCAGAAATGGGAATTATTTAATGCAATCATTATTGGAAGTCCAACAGAATGGAACAGACTGTAGTCACATTTGGAGATCCACTAAAAGGATTGCTTTAAAAGTAAAGGTTATTTGGTCACCTGTAGAGCTGGAAATCCTCTTCTGTGAACACCTCCTGGATCTGATCCCCAAAATACCTGGACCCAGGTTTTAGATGCATACAAATCCAGGCAGAGATCAGAATAGGAGACAAAACAAACAGAATAAACACAATGGTTGCGTAAAAGAGTTGGGTCTGGTGGCAAACATTAAAAGATTAAACACCTCCTAGGCTGGGTAATGACACTGTTTATGTCAAAGTGGTTCATGTGAGGAACCTTATGAGTAACAGGTGAAGGGTGAAATGGAGTTGAACTTTGATTAAAGTCGCCCAGATTGTGTTCCCTGAGGATCCTGTCACCTGCCTAGTGGGATGACAGATGGAAGAAACCTAAGAGTGAAATTAATGATGGTGTTGGTGGACATGAATAGTGGGAAAAGGATAGAGAGGAGCAGATGATCCCAAAAAGGATCATATTTCGCTTGCAGTGACAAATGGGTACAGGTATGGGTCACTGGACCTAGAAGTGATATCTCACAAAAAACAGCATATCAGCAAGATTAATGAGCAACTATTTCAGGTGAAGATACTCCTGCAAATGTTACATATTATGGAAGACATTCCGGCAATCAAATGCAGGAAAAGATCTCATGTAAAAATAATTTTAAATGACTTAGTTTCCCACCTGTAAATGTTGACAAATTGTTTCCCCATTGACAATGCTCCTGAGTGCAGGTCCAAGATGGAGGCCTTTTAGGGTCAAAACAAACAAGGATTAGCACAAATAAATAGTGCATACACAGCAGGGTCTTTGTTGCAAATCCAAGCCTTGAATGTTGTTAGCGTTACATATGTTTTATTCTCAGCAGTCACAGTCTCACTTTCCATAACGCATGGCATATAAATGGCTAAGAACGAGACTTGCTTGGAACAGACAGCTGGGATTAGGACATGCCATGTCTTTTTCACCCTCAAAACAGAACAGTAGAACCCTAGAAGGTGCTATAATTCATTATAGCAGGGAAATTAAATGTGAACGATAAAAACTAAATGACAAATAATAGGAATTGTACTAACGCTAAATAAAATCCTCATACAATAAATGAGTACTTTAGTTCTTTAAATAATTACAGTGACATAATGTACATCACAGGTGTCAAAGTTCCTCCGGCCGGCAGAATCACAAAAACGCAACGTGCATCCGGCCATCATGGCAAATTTGGAAGCCGCAGTGGAATTAATACAAACCCAGTTTCCATATGAGTTGGTAAATTGTGTTAGATAAATATAAATATAAACGGAATACAATGATTTGCAAATCATTTTCAATCCATATTCAGTTGAATATGCTACAAAGACAACATATTTGAAACTGATAAACATTTTTTTTTTTTTGCAAATAATCATTAACTTTAGAATTTGATGCCAGCAACACGTGACAAAGAAGTTGGGAAAGGTGGCAATAAATACTGATAAAGTTGAGGAATGCTCATCAAACACTTATTTGGAACATCCCACAGGTGTGCAGGCTAATTGGAAACAGGTGGGTGCCATGATTGGGTATAAAAACAGCTTCCCAAAAAATGCTCAATCTTTCACAAGAAAGGATGGGGCGAGGTACACCCCTTTGTCCACAACTACGTGAGCAAATAGTCAAAGCGTTTAAGAACAACGTTTCTCAAAGTGCAATTGCAAGAAATTTAGGGATTTCAACATCTACGGTCCATAATATCATCAAAAGGTTCAGAGAATCTGGAGAAATCACTCCACGTAAGCGGCATGGCCGGAAACCATCATTGAATGACCGTGACCTTCGATCCCTCAGACGGCACTGTATCAAAAACCGACATCAATCTCTAAAGGATATCACCACATGGGCTCAGGAACACTTCAGAAAACCACTGTCACCAAATACAGTTTGTCGCTACATCTGTAAGTGCAAGTTAAAGCTCTACTTTGCAAAGCAAAAGCCATTTATCAACAACATCCAGAAACGCCGCCGGCTTCTCTGGGCCCGAGATCATCTAAGATGGACTCATGCAAAGTGAAAAAGTGTTCTGTGGTCTGACGAGTCCACATTTCAAATTGTTTTTGGAAATATTAGACATCGTGTCATCCGGACCAAAGGGGAAGCGAACCATCCAGACTGTTATCGACGCAAAGTTGAAAAGCCAGCATCTGTGATGTTATGGGGGTGCATTAGTGCCCAAGGCATGGGTAACTTACACATCTGTGAAGGCACCATTAATGCTGAAAGGTACATACAGGTTTTGGAACAACATATGCTGCCATCTAAGCGCCATCTTTTTCATGGACGCCCCTGCTTATTTCAGCAAGACAATGCCAAGCCACATTCAGCACGTGTTACAACAGCGTGGCTTCGTAAAAAAAGAGTGCGTGTACTTTCCTGGCCCGCCTGCAGTCGGGCAGTCTCCCATCGAAAATGTGTGGCGCATTAAGAAGTGTAAAATACAACAGCGGAGACCCCGGACTGTTGAACGACTGAAGCTCTACATAAAACAAGAATGGGAAAGAATTCCACTTTCAAAGCTTCAACAATTAGTTTCCTCAGTTCCCAATCGTTTACTGAGTGTTGTTAAAAGAAAAGGTGATGTAACACAGTGGTGAACATGCCCTTTCCCAACTACTTTGGCACGTGTTGCAGCCATGAAATTCTAAGTTAATTATTATTTGCAAAAAAAATAAAGTTTTTGAGTTTGAACATCAAATATCTTGTCTTTGTAGTGCATCCAATTGAATATGGGTTGAAAAGGATTTGCAAATCATTGTATTCCGTTTATATTTACATCTAACACAATTTCCCAACTCATATGGAAACGGGGTTTGTAAGATGCATTGCATTAACCTTTCTTAGTCAATATGTCTGATTACCACCAAAAGTAGCAATCATTTACTCAAAACGACACCACTTATTTATTAAACCAATTAATCCTGTTCAAACCACCGAGTGCTAGGAATTTTGGGTCCCTGTGCACTTGAGTTTGCCCCCCTAATGTATATTATTTTTAGTGTTCTAATAAATATACCAGGGCTAATTGTTATTCGGAGGATGGCGCTAGCTGTTTTAAGTCTGGACCACTCCATCTGCGGTCCCTTCCAAGGTTTCACATTGTTCCCATTGTGTTAAGTTCTTTCTTGCCCTGATGTGGGATCAGATCCGAGGATGTAGTTGTGGTTTGTGTAGCCCTTTAAAACACTTGTGATTAAGGGCTATATAAATCATCTTTGATTGATTGATTGATTGATATTCATCCATCAACTACCACATTGACTGACAAATAATACATTACGACAATACTAGTGTTTGTATTTAATCCATCCATCCATTTTAAAATAGGGTTTGGGTTGATAATGTAATTTTTGCAAGAATCTGTGCTATGATAGTTTGAAAGTTAAGACACAAAACCAATGTAACTTATAAGATGTGGGCATTCATAGAACTACAATGGCTGATTAATGCAGTCCCTGCTATCTGGAGAGTTGACCATTTTTTGTTTTAGTGCAAGAAAAAAGGAACATTGGGTATTACACAATCTCATCCAGCATATATTACACACATATCTTACCTAGAAGACTAGATAATGAACAAGAAAACAACTTTTTGAACTGTAAATGTCAGGAGGTTCAAGGATAGCGCTGGGATTTGGAGTCAACCTTTGTAAGAAATTAAAATGTGTTCAATAGATCTTGTATTGCAGCCAAATTCAGAAAGCTTCAGCAGGGAAAAGAAACTGGCTCTAAATTGCAAATGTGGTATTTAATACCTATACTGGAACTGAAATATAAAATGTCAATATAAAAAATTGTAAAAAAAAGAAAAGTTGAAAACAACAAAACCATCACATAGATTTAACTTGATGACTGGAAATATGATTATGGGTGGTAGTGGAACCAAAAAAAGAACATAAAGGCAAACAGAAGCAAGACCAAGCTGACAAGCTTATTGGGGAAAATACCAAAAGCAGGGACGGCGCCATGATTTTTTCGCTCTTGGGCCTAAAGGGGGGCTTGGCCGATTCGTGGGGCAAAGACTTAAGTACTCGTTTTTGTTCAGTAAAATCAGTTATGATACACACCACAAAAATGTTCCATATAAAAGTAGATTTAACTGAATTCGACCAAAGAAAATGTGTTAGACTTAATATATTAAGCCTAACACAAGCAACAATGACAAAAATGTTTCACATGCAAAAATGACAGCAACGGACAGCACTCATGTGCCTGCTAAAAAACAAACAATACATTCGGAATGCACGAACAAGTCTTTTTATTCATATGCACATTTAATGAAAACAGACAACTATCGTTTCGGATCATAACATAACTAAATAACTAATTGATACTGAACTTATTAGGCTTATAGGCTACAAAGTGCAGTCGTATTGCTGCAATGAGAAGTGAAACAGCTTGTGTCTAATAATTCGGCTCACAACAAAATAACTTTAGAAATAAAATGAATAATCACATTAACAATACAAGCTGTAGTGTACACACACTAATGATTCAAATCACAAGACCAAATCGACGGCACAATCCTCTGTATAAGATGGGGGAGAAATGGGGAGAGAAGGGTAGAAAGGAAGACGAAGACAACTGCTTTGAGTCCCGGACACAGCTCAGTCATAAAAACAAATTTTTCTTTTTGTTTTCTTTTCCTTTCCTGCAACAGCTGTTATGTGTTACAACATTTGCATCATAGATGGCGGCTAGTTTGATCTATTTTACTACTAATAATGCCAATTGGTATCAACTTGTAGTTGACAGTGTAAAATATATCTATATTTATCTATAGTGTGAAATATATGTACACTACCGTTCAAAAGTTTGGGGTCACCCAAACAATTTTGTGGAATAGCCTTCATTTCTAAGAACAAGAATAGACTGTCGAGTTTCAGATGAAAGTTCTCTTTTTCTGGCCATTTTGAGCGTTTAATTGACACCACAAATGTGATGCTCCAGAAACTCAATCTACTCAAAGGAAGGTCAGTTTTGTAGCTTCTGTAACAAGCTAAACTGTTTTCAGATGTGTGAACATGATTGCACAAGGGTTTTCTAATCATCAATTAGCCTTCTGAGCCAATGAGCAAACACATTGTACCATTAGAACACTGGAGTGATAGTTGCTGGAAATGGGCCTCTATACACCTATGTAGATATTGCACCAAAAACCAGACATTTGCAGCTAGAATAGTCATTTGCCACATTAGCAATGTATAGAGTGTATTTCTTTAAAGTTAAGACTAGTTTAAAGTTATCTTCATTGAAAAGTACAGCGCTTTTCCTTCAAAAATAAGGACATTTTAATGTGACCCCAAACTTTTGAACGGTAGTGTATATATATTTAAATGCGATTTATTTTACCTTGCATGCAGCTCTCTATAAATTTACTGCATGTATATTGTATATCATTGTATACTATATTGTATACTGTATAAACTTTATACAGTATACAATAAGATGTCTTTATACTATAAAGACATCTTGACTTGTTTATTTTATTTTCTATTAATAAACTCAAAAACATATACCAGCTCTCAAATTATGTACTGCAAAGAGAGAGAGAAATGTAAAGTTGCATGTTTTATTACACATACAACAAATAACACAAACAAACGACATTTATTTACAACATCCAGTAAGATATGGAGAAATGCACCATCCATCCATCCATACATACACACATACATATATACATAATGTACATACTGTACATACTCACATATATACATACAACTATACATGCATACATATATACAGTCGTGGTCAAAAGTTTACATACACTTGTAAAGAACATAATGTCATGGCATGTCATGGCTATTTTTTTGTGATAGAGTGATTGGAGCACATACTTGTTTGTCACAAAAAACATTCATGAAGTTTGGTTCTTTTATTAATTTATTATGAGTCTACTGAAAATGGGACCAAATCTGCTGGGTCAAAAGTATACATACAGCAAAATACATTATCAATTATCAATTTTGGTGATGTAGAAAAGTTACAATCAAATCAAATTAGCTTCATGGCATGGCCTCTTAACTTCATGTGAGTGATGATGATGGACGACACCTGTTGACTTGTCTGAGCCCATTTAAATAGAGCAAATTTTTGCAGTCATTAGACTCGGTTACAAACGCGACAATGGGAAAGTCAAAGGAACTCAGCACAGATCTGAAAAAAACAATCATTGATTTGAACAAGTCAGGAAAGTCACTTGGAGCCATTTCAAAGCAGCTTAGGGTCCCAAGAGCAACTGTGCAGACAATTGTTCGTAAGTATAAAGTGCATAGCACAGTTTTGTCACTGCCACAATCAGGAAAAAAAAGCAAGCTATCATCTGCTACTGAGAGAAAATTGGTCAGGATGATCAAGAGTCAACCGAGAACCACCAAAAAGTCGGTCTGCAATGAATTGGAAGCTGCTGGAACACGTGTCAGTGTCCACAGTCAAGCGTGTTTTGCATCGCCATGGACTGAGAGGCTACCATGCAAGAAGGAAGCCCTTGCTCCAGAAGCGACACCTTAAGGCTCGTCTAAGGTTTGCTGGTGATCACATGGACAAAGATAAGATCTTTTGGAGGAAAGTTCTGTGGTCAGATAAAACAAAAATTTAGCTGTTTGGCCACAATACCCGGCAATAAGTTTGGAGGAGAAAAGGTGAGGCCTCTAATCCCAGGAACACCATTCCTACCGTCAAGCATGGTGGTAGTAGTATTATGCTCTGGGCCTGTTTTGCTGCCAATGGAACTGGTGCTTTACAGAGAGTAAATGGACCAAATGTACCTGTAACCAAATAGCTGTATGTATACATTTGACCCAGCAGATTTGGTCACATTTTCAGTAGACCCATAATAAATTCATAAAAGAACCAAACTTCATGAATGTTTTTTGTGACAAACAAGTGTCTACCACAAAAAAATAAGAGTTGTAGAAATTATTGGAAACTCAATGTCAGGTAAAGGTGGTGACGAACCCCAAGATACAGAATGGCAGGCATGGTGCAGGAAAACATGATTTAATGTCCAAAATTCAGGAAAAACATAAACCAGGAACAGGCAAACTGGAAACAGGGAACAGGAACCAGCAAACAGGAAACGAGGAACTAGAAGACAGCAAGCTGCAAACAGCTATCAGGAACCAGCAAACAGGAACAGCTCACAGCAAACAGGTAGCAATACTCCAACACTGACCGGAGGGCGAGGCAGGTCTAAATATTGGCAATTGCCACCAGGTGTGCCAGACGGCCACTCAGGGACAGGTGAGGGAAAACAGCGCTCAGGAAGACAAGCAGGAAACTGAACTTAATAAGAGCGCTGACAGGAAATAAAACACAAACACAGAGGAAAAACTAAAACATAACCAAACTGTCAGTGACAAGCCTGACAGTAGCCCCCGTTCCGATAACGGATACCAGACGTTCTAGAAAAAACAAAAAAGTCCAAAGTCACGGGAGGGCGGAGGGAGGACAAGGCGGTGGGCCGCCAAGCCAAGTGTCCCCGCAACCAGCGGGGAAGAGTCGGGTGGCAACAGCGAGTTGAACGCCGCCGGAATTGGCGAGGCGGTCGCTCATGGAACGGCCACATCCGTGGCCGACGAGAGGGCCGCATGCCGACGCCTGATGGCCGCCCGTGCGTCAGGCCAGCTGGAGGGGCCAGCGAAGCGTTGTGACAGCCCGCCGGAGACAAGGAAGCTGGCAACGCAGTGGGACGGCCCGCCAGAGACGCGGAAGACATTGTAGTCGGCGTGGGCGGAGCCAGAGACGAGGAAGACGATGTCGTCGGCCTGGGCGGAGCCAGAGACGCAGGCGGCTCGTCTGCCGGCCTGGGCGGAGCCAGAGGAGCAGGCGGCTCATCTGCCGGCCTGGGCAGAGCCAGAGGAGCAGGCGGCTCGTCTGCCGGCCTGGGCGGAGCCAGAGGAGCAGGCGGCTCATCTGCCGGCCTGGGAGGGCCCACCGGAGTCGATGGCGCCGTCTGCTGGCCCACCGAAGAGGATGGCGCCGTCTGCTAGCCCACCGAAGAGGATGGCACCGTCTGCTGGCCCACTGAAGAGGATGGCGCCGTCTGCTGGCCCACTGAAGAGGATGGCGGCGTTTGCTGGCCCACCGAAGAGGATGGCGGCGTCTGCTGGCTCACCGAAGAGGATGGCGCCGTCTGCTGGCTCACCGAAACGGATGGCGTCTGTTGCAGATCCACTGGGGTGAGAAGTAGCTGTGCATCCCCAGCTGCACAGCTACTCATAGCCTCCCCCCTCAAGGGACGGATCCAAGACGTCCCCAAATAGGCCCACAGACAACAGGGATGGGTGGGAGAGAGCTTGAAATGAGGCCTAACGTATCCTCAATTTAGCCATCAGCGCCAGAATCCTGTCAAGCCTCTCCGCCATCAAAATCTCCACGGGGTTCGAGTATTCTGTCAAGTGTTGGTGGTGACGAACCCCAAGATGCAGAGATGGCAAGCTTGGTGCAGGAAAACGTGATTTAATGTCCAAAATTCAGGAAAAACACAAACCAGGAACCAGGAACAGGCAAACTGGAAACAGGGAACAGGAACCAGCAAACAGGAAACGAGGAACTAGAAGACAGCAAGCTGCAAACAGCTATCAGGAACCAGCAAACAGTAACAGCTCACAGCAAACAGGTAGTAATACTCCAGCACTGACTGGAGGGCGAGGCAGGTCTAAATAGTGGCCTGATTGGCAATTGCCACCAGGTTTGGCCAGACTGCCACTCAGGGACAGGTGAGGGAAAACAGCGCTCAGGGAGACAAGCAGGAAACTGAACCAAAATAATAGTGCTGACAGGAAATAAAACACAAACACAGAGGAAAAACTAAAACATAACCAAACTGTCAGTGACAAGCCTGACACTCAAGACAGCCATGACATTATGTTCTTTACAAGTGTATGTCAACTTTTGACCACGACTGTACATACATATGTACATATATGTACAAAGAACAAGTTACATAACACACTATTTACACTTTATAGCAACTTGGTAAATCACTTTGGATGTATTTTTGTAGAATACACTTACAGTAAATAAATATACTGTAATAGGCTATACTTGTAGCTTGTTCATTTATGATTTTTAGTGGAAATTTATTAAAATCATGTAATAGGCTTTCAATAAACCTTTTGATACAAATTGTACCACTTCTGTTGCTTTGGTGCACACGTGTTATCGGTATCTGCTGGCCAGACTTCAAAATAACTCAGCCGAGAAAGCCACATACTGTTCATATGTATTCATTGCCTTTTGGCTGCTGGGACGACAAACAAAAAAGCACAAAAGTTCTTACCTTTCAATCAGAATTTTGATTTTCGCATTTTCGAAAACTTTGCAGATCCCAAATACACAACAGCAAATACCAATGCGTAAGAAAATTTGGCTTTGCATAAAAGGGACATAAAATGCTGGGGAGGCTCAGCTGGGGCTAAACAGACAGGGCTATAGCACCCATCTAGTGAACACGAAATAGACAAAGGAAAAATGGAGAAGCAAGATCACAAGAAGACACTGGAAGTTGGGCCTACAACTACCAAAGACGTAATAAATCTCAAACAAGAGACAAGACATACTCACCACTCTGAAAGACGAGCTAAAAAAAACAAGGAAGATAAAAAAAATAGCACTCTGGAGCATGACACAGAGAAAGCTAACATCCAACATTATTGAGCAAAGACACAAATTGAGACTTTTTTGTGGAGCCCAGCTCTAAGAATGTAAAACAAGTTCAAGAGAAGTGAAAATGGAAATGCTGTACCTAGCGCACCAGATACAATAAAAGCTGACAAAATATTATTTTTTTTAGAAGGTAATAAAAAAAATGTATATTGGAACGGGGAGATGGGCAAAATACATCAGTTTCCTAGGGAAAACGGGATAATTGACAGGTAAAAATTGTTTTGGTTCATGTTATTGGAAATATTGAGCACGAGTGTTTGGTTTGTATTTCTATGGGAGTATATTTAAAAGAATAACAAATCATAAGGATGGCATATATTAAAATAACATTGACTGAAAAGTCAAATGGTCATGACCCAACTCAAAAAGGAAAATTCCCAACATGTTTACTCCAGAATACACAGCTATCACAAATAGAACACTTAACTTAAAAAAGATAGTCACTGGAACCCAAAACACATAATTTTTGAGTGGTCCTCCTGATATTAAAAACAATCCAGTTTGAACTTGAAGATCGTGAATGTTATCGGAGACCACAAAGTCAATCAATCAATCAATCAATGTTTATTTATATAGCCCTAAATCACAAGTGTCTCAAAGGGCTGTACAAGCCACAACGACATCCTCGGTACAGAGCCCACATACGGGCAAGGAAAAACTCACCCCAGTGAGTAGATGCAAGCACATGAAGTTCCAAGATTGATTACTTTTTAATGAACATAGGGGATCACCGTAGTGTAAGGGTTTAAAGGATAAAAAGTGTAGATGAGTCAGATTACAACCAACTTTGTTAGACGAAAAACCTAAACAATAGAAAACGACATACAGTATGAGACTATATCTAAAAAATACTTAACAGGAAAAAGTAAAAACAGAAATTAAAAGATATACTGTATAAAGAGAAACATTGCAAAGGCAGTGGAGTTCTAACAGTATTTTGGGATGCCATGAAGGCAGTCAGAGGAAAATTAATAACTGAAACTGCACATGCAAAAAAATGAGGTGCACAGAATACATAACGAGTAGTTAAGTGAACTGGAAGAGGAATAACAAAAGACTAATGAATCAAATATATATCAGAGAATTAAGGAAACAATAACTAATATATATAATAAATGATACAATACTGGACAAAAGTAAAAAAGATATACATACATATTTTAAACAGAGCCTCTACAGAGTCTAAGATCCCAATACCGATCTAGTCCAGAAAGTAAAAAAAAAAACATTATCCCAAAGATACTAAGAGGATTTATATACACAACGTAAATCAGATAGAGAAGATAAAATCAGGGTCTCTGCAGGTTTCAACAAGTCATTTTGACTTGACATAAAGAACATAAATTAAGACCATTTCACATCCATCAACAAAGTACAAAGACATAAAGGAAAACCAGAGGCCAGAATGAATTGTAAGTGTATGAAATTATTCACTTCTCTTTCACATTGGAAAACAAAATGATTAAACTAACTAAATACACCAGAAGCCTCTCTACTGTAAACTAATTGAAAAAAATGTCAGCATCATGGCATCTCTGCTAAAGCTAAACGGTTGCAGAGAATAATTTCGCCACACCTAGTGTGAGTGACAATCATTGGTACTTTAACTTTAAATTTTGCAGTGTTTGTGCGGCTGTCAGAATTGAGCAAACAGATAAAAAAAACATCTACAGTACTACTACTGTATCTGCACAAAGTTGTGAAAAACAGACTGCAGACAGAGCAATTGTCTATAAGAAAGAAGGCGATTATGGTTTGCAAGCCTCAAACAGAATTTGAACATGAATAGTGTGGATAACATTCAAATTTGCATTACTCATTTTGTATCTGGTATGTATGAACACATTTTTACCCTTTTTTGAAAACATTTTGCTAATAAACAAGGATTATTTTTTATTTAAGCATGACAAAATGGCATTCGCAAATCAACCCTGGTTTCCTCACCCCACCATAAACTGAGCGTAAACATTTAACAGACAACCTTTATAGCTTTTAATGTCAGTTGTTGTATAAACTTGGAGAAAAGATTAGGCTTGAGAGGCTGGCCTGAAATTATTGGAATAAATATAAGAGAATTAATGGATGCCACCCGAACGCCTCCCTAGGGAGGTGTTTAGGGCACGTCCGACCGGTAGGAGGCCGCGGGGAAGACCCAGGACACGTTGGGAAGACTATGTCTCCCGGCTGGCCTGGGAACGCCTCGGGATCCCCCGGGAGGAGCTAGACGAAGTGGCTGGGGAGAGGGAAGTCTGGGTTTCCCTGCTTAGGCTGCTGCCCCCGCGACCCGACCTCGGATAAGCGGAAGAAGATGGATGGATGGATAAGATAATTATGTTGTTTTTATCGTTTTACTGCTGTGAATACACTACTACTACAGAGAAATTAGCGTGTGCTTACTGTATGAAATAGTATGATTTTACTAGTAAACATCTCATATTGATCTCCTTTGACAATTGGCGCCACTTTACCCACATAACACTCCTTTAGGGAGTTACGTTGATCCTTGTATAGTTGTGCAAGTGTTTGTGGCGTTTCAGCAGCTTTTGGCACAGACTTATCCCAGATTTTTGACTTTTACATTATCATTCCATTCACTTTCACTGTCATGTTTGCAAACGCTTTCCTCCTCAATGGCTCCTCATTCGGGTCCTAAACACTTTACTTGTTTCCATCGACCGGCTTCAACTAAGCAATAAATTGATTGTTCCGGGCCCACAAATCGTTGAACTTGCATTCACTCATCTTGTGCAAATAATTCAGCTTTGTCGTGGGCTTTCGTTAAGTTTTCTCCGCTGCTATGCTAAGCTGTAACAACACAATGCTGCGTGCGCACAACACACTGGTTGGTGGTGCGCAATAAATTCTGACCGAGTTGCCTAGGACAAGTAGCCTACATTAGTTTAATTTTTTTGTTATGTAATAGCGTCCTCAAAAATCTAAACATTTAAAAGTTATTTAAAACATGCATAAACATCAGTACTAAAGTAACGTTGATAGATTTTTAAGACCTTTCAAAATCATATTTAAGACCTTTTATGAGATTTTAGGAGAATTTTAGACATTTTAAGGCCTTAAATTCAAATTGTTGGATTTGAGAATTGTTAAGACTTTTTAAGACCCAAGGATTCCCTGTGAAACACATGCATTCCTGGAGTTGCTAGCCCTGCTCTCAATTTGACTTCAACAAAAGGACAAACTAACGACTGTTATTACAATACAGGAGGTAAAAGATACATTGAATACATAAAAACAATAAGTCGCCGGGAAATTATAGTTAACCAGTGGAGTGGTACAGTTAGTATAAAATGTTTACAGAAGAACTAACTTCACTGCTTCATCCCTCTTTTAATTGGACTCTTCAAAAATATAAACCAGCGCTGTACAGTCATTACAAATTGCATATTTACTGTCCGAAAGTGAAACTTAGAAGTAATTCCAGACTGCAGACATAGTTTTTAACTTGTTGCTCTGTGGAGCATGGCGCAGTTTAATGGGGTCATAACAAATCCAGGTAATACCTGCATTATCGGCAGAAAAAGATATGATACGATTACTAATTTTTAAGCCAATAACATCTTATAATATTGAGCACCTCTATAATAAATACACATAAAGAAACTAAAATTACAATTATATCGAAGTTATATTAAAAAAAAATTATTAAATAGACAGTTACCTAAATACATAAAGGACATTTGGGAATCCGAATTTACGATTAAAATTATAGATAAAACCTGGCTAAACATTTTCTACTAGCTCACAGATCTGGAGGGTGTTGTCTTGGAAGAATCTAATATGTTTTTTGGTTGTTTTTTTTTCAAAATCCAAATCGTAAATAAAAAAACAGAATACAATGATTTGCAAATCATTTTGAACCTATATTCAATTGAATACACTGCAAAGACAAGATACTTAACATTCGAACTGGTAAACGTTGTTATATTTTGCAAGTATTAGCTCATTTGGAATTTGAAGCCTGCTACATGTTTCCAAAAAGCTGGCATACTTGGGTATAAAAGCAGCTTCCATGAAATGCTAAGTCATTCACAAACAAGGATGGGGCGAGGGTCACCACTTTGTGCGTGAGCAAATTGTCAAACAGTTTAAGAACAACATTTCTCAACGAGCTGTTGCAAGGAATTAGGGATTTTACCATCTACGGTCCGTAATATCATCAAAAGGTTCAGAGAATCTGGAGAAATCACTGCACGTAAGCGGCAAGGCCCGTGACCTTTGATCCCTCAGGCGGTACTGCATTAAAAACCGGCATCAGTGTGTAAAGGATATCACCACATGGGCTCAGGAACACTTCAGAAAACCGCTGTCAGTAACTACAGTTGGTCGCTACATCTGTAAGTGCAAGTTAAAACTGTACTATGCAAAACGAAAGCCATTTATCAACAACACCCAGAAACGCCTTCTGGTTCGCTGGGCCCGAGCTCATCTAAGATGGACTGATGCAAAGTGGAAAAGTGTTCTGTGGTCTGACAAGTCCAAATTTAAAATTGTTTTTGGAAACTGTGGACATCGTGTCCTCCGGACCAAAGAGGAAAAGAACCATCCGGATTGTTATAGGCGCAAAGTTCAAAAGCCAGCATCTGTAATGGTATGGGGGTGTATTAGGGAGGGTAACTTACACATCTGTGAAGGCACCATTAATGCTGAAAGGTACATACAGGTTTTGGAGCAACATATGTTGCCATCCAAGTAACGTCTTTTTCATAGTTATTTCAGCAAGACAATGCCAAGCCACATTCTGCACGTGTTACAACAGCGTGGCTTCATAGTAAAAGAGTGCGGGTACGAGACTGGCCTGCCTGTAGTCCAGACCTGTCTCCCATTGAAAATGTGTGGCACATTAAGAAGCGTAAAATACGACAACGGAGACCCCGGACTGTTGAACAACTTTAGCTGTACATCAAGCAAGAATGGGAAAGAATGCCACCTGAAAAGCTTCACAAATTGGTCTCCTCAGTTCCCAAACATTTACTGAGTGTCGTTAAAAGGAAAGGCCATGTAACAAAGTGGTAAAAATGCCTCTGTGCCAACTTTTTTGCAATGTGTTGCTGCCATTATACTGTAAGTTAATGATTATTTGCAAAAAAAAATTAAGTATCTCAGTTCGAACATTAAATATCTTGTCTTTGCAGTGTATTCTGTTCTTATTTACGATTTACACAACATGCCAACTTCACTAGTTTTTAGAAAATGTGGTGGAATGGATGCCTATTTTTTGGAAATTTGATGAAAAAACAATTTTGGAAAATGTAATACTGTACATTACTGAACATACTTGGTTATGTGATCCCTATGTCTTGTACTGTCATGTATTTTAGATACATATGTGAAGATAATGTACAAGCAAATGACAGATATTTGGTAAAGATCTTATGAACAGCAGGTAAAAAAGCTATGAGGAACTGGGGAATGGA
The DNA here is from genome assembly GCF_033978785.1 of Entelurus aequoreus. Lineage (NCBI taxonomy): Eukaryota > Metazoa > Chordata > Actinopteri > Syngnathiformes > Syngnathidae > Entelurus > Entelurus aequoreus. Next base: position 32,567,230 of record NC_084738.1, read on the forward strand.
GGACACCTCTAGACAGGATCAGTGGACTCTGATTTTAGAGGAAATCTATAAAATGGTAGCTGACACCACCTGCAACTGTGGAAGGCTGAATTCAAGGGGACGTTGATTAAATGATCAACATTTAGTATTAATCAGTAACAAATACCATAAGGAAGACTGGATTTAACAGCAAAAGTTAAACTATTGATAAACTGCTAAGAAAGAAAAAACTCCCATAGTTGCATTTTTTTTTTTGGTTATCTGTTTTTTCTTGTTGTGTATATAAAAGAGAAAAAAAATCTATAAAACTGACACCAAAACACTCCCCAAAAATATTTTGTAGACATATATGCGTATCGATTTGACGTTCAACATTAGGTATCCTGTACCCTGTGTCAGTAACTCTTGAAATCAGTATAGTTCACTGAGCGTTCACTGAGAGTTTGAAGAAGAAAATCATTATTGTAAACATTCTTAATAAAGTTACATTAAAGAACGACAGTTGCTCAATTCAACACGTGCTATAGAAAAAAACTGTTTATATGATCCTACACTTTCTTCGTCTATAACTCAGTCAATGTATTATCCTAGCTTCTCTTTTTTGCAGTACGGTCAGTGTGCTTTTGTTATTATATCCCTATATCTTTACACAACAAATCAAATATGGTAACACAATTGAAGAGTAACTCATGTGAAATGATTTGTGGTTCAGAAAGTGTTTTGCTTTATCTAACATTCAGACGTATTTAGAATTCAGAAGGTTTTTTTAATGTGAGAATTACAAGTTTATTTTATCATCTATTAACATGACACAAAAATTTGTTTTCATACACCCTGCCAATGTCTACACAATGTATCTGAGTTTCAGTGTATTAATAGTATTAAAGCTCCCCTAATCTTCTCCCCTAACCAAAACAGAGCCATGTCACAAACAAATAAAACAGATTTTAAGTATTTTGTGGCCTTGCAGTTATTTATTTTGTAAAGAATAAACATTTTTGGTCCTGGAATGAACTCCTGGGGTACACTGCAAACTACTCTATAGCCAAGCATCATGATGTATATTTTCTCAGCATCACAAATAGCTACCTGTTCATTAAATAGCCACAGTCCAAAACCAACCCCCTGATGCAATAACCCTATTGTTGATTAACTTCTAAATAATGCTGGAAAATTGTCAAAGCAAGGAAGCCGTTCAGTATTGTGCAATTTTTTTATAATTTGTCAGTAGATGTTTTATATTTGCATTACTTTGCAATATCAATTATTCATTTCACTGAAGAACTTTGAATTTGGGTTTCTGACTATTGTATCATTCCAGTTCTTAAATGACAAGGGATTGAGGATGTTTTTTCCAGGTTCGGTCTAATTTATCCATACATGTTGTTGGTTTTAGAATTTTCATTGATAGAATATTGAGGATAATAAAAATGAGAGAATTCCATCAGCCAGAGCACTTCTGAACAAACTAAGCAAAACAAATCATGCAACATGTTTTCTGGCTAAAGAAGCCAAAAGACAAACCACCATTTGTTCTTATGTTCAAGATTCAAGATTCAAGATGCTTTATTATTGTCCATTCTTTAACATGTACAAGACACATACGAACTGAAATTTCATTTTCAGCACAGTCCCACTAAGAGCAGACATACGTTACAGGGAGACAAGACGGGACCGCCAACGGATCAGCCACTTAAGGCGCTCCTTAAAAAAGGTGGGGAAAAGGTGATATTGGGAAAGGGGGGAAGAGTAAAAAATATCAGTCTAAGAATGGACCCTCGGGAGGGGGTCCAGACTGAGTCCAAGGGAAAAAACCTCACATAGCATAGCACACATAAACATGTTACATATAATCACAACAACTCGCAACAGGGGGGGGATTTGGGGCCCTGGAGGCCGGCCTGCTGCTATAAAACGCTACTAGCCATCCATAACCCCGGAATTAAGTAGTGTTGAAGGCGTATGTACTGTATGCATCTCTAGCATGTCAAGACTGGCAATTACTGATGTGGCAGCCTCTGTAAAGTAGTTTTTTTTTTGCTACCTCCTCTTAAGTCTTGTACCTCATCCAGTACGTGTCCATGCACTAAATTAGTCCGATTTCACAAATAGTTTGGCTCTAAATAGGCATCGTACAACCCATGGAAACATTTAATCCGATTGTGTTCGGTTTTGAAAAGGCAAACTAACACACCTGGATTATGCGATTGGGAACCAGTTCTCTCAAGGGGGTGTGTGCTAGGTATAACCCGAAAGCAGATACCAATTAATAAACACATAGCAATAATTGGAATGAAGACGATAATGTTTGTTTGGTTTAACAAAAAGAACAGAACATTTTGAAGTGCATCGATGGTAGAAAAAAGAAACAGAGATTTATTTAAGAAAGTAGCTATAAGGAAATGTAAAATGCCATCTTAATTCGGACACGCGAACGAAATACAAATGAGATGAAAGGGAATGAAGTTAGGTATATTACAAGACAAAAAATAAAGTGTACACAAACCTCTCCATGCTGCATTTGTGCACTCCAAACTGATTAACAATAACTCTGTATTCCACACAACTGGCAAGATAGTCCAGAACAATAGCAACCTTCATCTGGAACAGTATCAGTCGGGGAACAAACGGTCTTACTTCAGATTTAAAACTCCTTCCATCAATTCACAGAGCCTTATGAATGAACTCCGAGACATTCAAAAGTTTTGTTTCTATTATTCACCACCTGAAAATTCCTTCGAAAAAACTGTCCCGTCTGTCTTTCTTTGCATCAGACCTGCATCTGCTCAGATTAACTTTTTGTAGCAGTGTCATGTTAGTTGCACAATCCAAGATCATTTATTGATGCTGTCTGCTATTTAACATCAGCATAGCCATTAGAGACGTAATATTTCTAATCTGTGTCAATATTACAGCGGACATCAGGTACAGCAGAGCTAAACTGTGGATTTGTAAGAAGCCGCAGATGCCTGGTGTGACGTCATAGGTCAACCGGAAAAGCAATACATGTATCCGCGCTAAAAGGAAATAAACGCTGCCCAGTGTACGGTAGGCAATAGACCAATAGACCAATAGTTGAATTAGAAAGTGTGTATGGACACTGGAACTTCTCACACAGGTGTGAAAATACAAAAAAACTAAATATTTGAGAAATCAAACTAATTTCGTGCATGGAAACGTAGTAAGTGATGTTCCCTATGACTTTTTTGTCTGTTTGGACTCTTTGCTGGGTCAGAAGTTTGTTGCTGGTGTAACACTTTACATTAAAGTTTGTTAGCAAAAATATCTGAATATCAGTAAACTCCCTCCAAACACTATTTAAGTCAATGATATAAGCATGCAATCCTTTGATTCTGGTCAAGATCTGTGGTCAGGAAAAGCACCAAAATAGTGCAAAACACCAACAGCAATGCAGAGCTCAGGCAGTAAGCATCGGTCACCTTCGAAAGACTGTTCTGAATCTGAGGAAATGTGTGTTGGTCACCTCTTGTCTGAGGTGGTAAGTATCTCTTGCTTTTTGTTCAAGGATGGAGTGTATATCGACAAGAGGATTGTAGCAGTCTCCACAATAATGCAGTCGCTGAAGAGAGAGCCAAAAGACATAATTTACCTGTCTGTTCCCACCCTCAATGGTCGATTTGAGTTGTGACCAAAAGGGCAAGGCTGCAGATACAAGCAGCTTAGAAAAATAAGGTTCTTCTGCAGGTTGTTTGGGCACACCCTTGGAGACAAGGTGGAACCTTGCTCACAGGATAGACTGAGTAGAGCTGTTGCTCGAATGTGGAGTCAGTTGTTGTTCGGGTAACTACTAATACCAATGCATTTTTGTAATACGAATGCATATATTTTCACTATTTCTGTATTTTGTTATTACAGTATGCTGTTTTTTATTTTATTTTTGTTTTAATTGTATTTGTTATTCAATTTTAATTTGAAATGTGCACTACCTTGCATTCAGAGGACAGCAAGTAAGAAGTCCATGTACAGGAAAATGTGTTTCTTACAATGCAATGGCAATAAACTTGAATTGAATTGAATTGAATTGAATACAAGTCGCGCTTTAGATAAACACGTTGTTCAGGAGATCTGGAAACACACTCTGGTGTCTTCACAGAGCAGCTAGGGTTTAAAAGGTTTTGGCATGTACATACTTACCTGCAGTTTGATTGTAGCTATCCCCGCAATCCTGCATTAGACATTCTTTAAAATTCTATAATAGGACTTGTCTGTATCTAATAGTAATCACTAAGGGTTTAGCATAACTGATAGTATATAGGTTCACTCAGCTAACAATCCTGCATCCGGTGTCAGTTTAGAAGTCAAAGAGATAAACAGATTGTAATTTCTTAACTCAGTTACCGCTACCATCATGCATGGGACAACATTCAAGATTATTTAAATTATTAGCACATTGAACCTTAATTCCAAAAAATTGAAAAATATTGGTTCAGGACACTTTGGTCCTTTTTAATGCTGAGCATTAAAGAGGACCAAAGCTGCCTTTGACCTCTGGGGCAATCAAAAACATTTTTTAACACAAAGCTCTAATCCCAACTTTTAAAGCTAGTAAACTGCTAATAAGCACCTTTAGGATCAACGTCAAGATCAAAATACAGAGGTTATTATTTTTTAAAATATAGTGTAATAAATAACCCCCCCAGATTTATAGAAAAAGGAACTGAAAAATACTATGTGTACAGATTTAATCAAAAAACAGTGATAGAGACTGGAGCTAATTCTAGTTCCATTACTCATATGCGGAGCCTAAAATAACGTAACAATAACATTTCAAGTACATAAATTACGGAAAGAAATTCACTGCCTGCGAGACAAATATTAAAAAACAGTAGAGAAGCATGCTCGCTGCCCAATCATTAATAGTTCCCCTTGTTTTACTTGGCAATATACTCACTCCTCCTTCTGATCCAGCCAGCTGTAGTCCCCTCTCAGCCAGTCTGTGCCAAAAACAGATTTAGAAGTGATTCACTAAACTCACTGAGCTCGAAGGCAGACGGGCAAATAAAAACAACTAGCAAAGAAAATAGAGATGAGACACCTTCCCTATTTGACAGTATTCACCTTCTGAGGAGCTGTACCTCCTCTATTGTCACCACACCGTCTGCGACAGCACGCCCACACTTCTGAGGTGTGCATCCTAGAGGAGAGACAAACAGAGAGGAGTTGCAAAATCAGTGAATTTTATGTACATGCAATTTCAATTGCAGTTGGTGCGCAGAAATAATTATTTTCAAAAGTGTATGTAGTTTACAGTGTAGGAATTGTTTTCCAAATTAAGTCACAAAACTGATCATTGGCAGTAGATTGGTTCAAAAGAATTTGCTTTGGAGAGGAGTCTCAAGAATGAGATTTGCTGTACAACAGATTTTAGACAAAAATATGTCAATTTTAATACACTCCTAAAGAGATGCTAATGTGCTTCCTGAGGAGGACTGAGGTGCCCACAAAATAATTAGTCAGAGTGACAGTCTTCCTTAAAGAGGTCCTATTATAAAAAAAATTCTACATTTAAAACACTTTATTTTGGTCTACCTAACATGTAATGGTGGTTCTTTGGTCAAATTTTGCATAGCTTTAGTTTTACAGACCATCTTTAAGCCGCTTTCTGACCGTCTCTTCAGGATGCGCCATTTTATGGGCGGTCTTATGAGGACTGCATCTTCAACCTGTCAGCCATGTTGTAGTTTTTAGCGCTTCCATATCGAGTCTACTGACAGATATAAGTTACAACTATACGCTATTTTGTATTAGAAATGGAAACAGTGGAGGATGTATGTGTATGTAAGAGCTACTATGGCCCCACAACACAAAGATAGAGAAAAAGAAGGAACTTTGTGATTACGACGCCTCTGAGTTGGTAAAAGTATTTGCTAGATTATAAATCATGCCTCACACTTGTATAGTAAAAGGTTATGGACATAAACCGAGAAGTTGGTCAACTTTGAAATTCAATTTAGGCCTGAAAACATAGCTTGGAAAACACGAAGACATGCTCATTTTCTCCCAACCTTTTTTTATACCTGTGGTGTGAGAATTGTGAATAATTCATCATCTAAGCAGGAAACAAGTCTTGTGCTGAAATATGTAAACATCCCATCAGTCGGTATCCAACTGAGAGCGGACTTTGTACATAAAGTGACAGTCGTATTATGTTCGTAGTATGTATTTCTTGTTTAGCATTTAGCAATACTGCTACATAATGCTTAGTGTCCACTGTCCAGCCATAGTCAACTATACCTGGATCTGCTATAGTGTATACAGCATCTGAAAACTTGTATCTCATCCTCAAAATATTTTGGCTTAAAAACATAAGGTTCTGGATCATTCTTCGTCCAAAGTAGTAGGTGTTGACTCTCATGATGTCTGCTATGATTAGCACAGTAGTAGTTATTGTTGACGTAAATAGCGAACGTTGTGATCCGCCCTGTATAATCAATACGCCGCTGTAATGTTTTAAATGACCAAAATACATAACTATTACATGATATTATGAATGTGCCTGTCATTACATTACATATGGATGGCTGGATATACTTACAGTGTGTATACAAAATGTTGATTTAGGATATTTTTTATAACGCTTTATAGGTAAAATAGATAAAAATCTACATTACCTGCATTGTTAGCCACCTATTGCTAGCGTTTATTTACGATTTTGAATGTATGACAAAAAAAGAAAGACATGTGTTCTCACATAGAGATTGTGAATAATACCATACCATACCAACTTTATTTATAAAGCCCTTTAAAACAACTACTGTTAAATCTAAGGGTTGTACACCACAAGTAAAAAATATAGAAAAGCAAAGGCATAAGACACACAAAAACATATTTAAAACAATGGTAAAATGTAAAGAAAAAAAATTAAATAAAAACATTATCTTAAAAACAGTGAGTCAAAAAAGGCAGTTCAAATAAAATAGGGGGAAAGAAATTAAAAATGCAGTTTCCTTTTAAAGTGTTTTGTGGACTGGATTCGATGTCTGTGTGTGTCTATTTGGAATTTATATGTACAAAGCATTTTTTTTTTTTTTTGGAAAATGCAGACTGCAGACAATCAATGGGTATCCCTACAGCTGTACAGTCTGCGTCGTGTAATTCAAACATACTGTAGAGAGACATGCCAGACAACAGTACAACAATGGGAAATGTCAGGGTATCCCGAGATTGCCAAGACACCTGTGACAATGGGGGCGTGATCACCATGAAATCATCGTATAATTTGCTGTATTATTTTATATATATATATATATATATATATATATATTCATCCATCCATTTTATACCCCCTGTCCCTTTCGGCGTCACAGGGGTGCTATATTTAAAACAAATCTGTG
>NC_084738.1:32579563-32634563 GCF_033978785.1 Entelurus aequoreus
TCATTCACAACCCTTATGTGAGACAAGAACACATGTCTCTCTTTTTCTTGTGCATTCTAAATAATGACTAACTGCAAGCAAGAGGAGGCTAACAATGCAGGTAACTAGAGTAATTTTTTTCATCAATGAATCCCTCTAAAAACATCGAAAAATGGCCAACAACGCTCCATTTACATACTGTGACCAGCGTATTAACCAAGCTATTGCGAGATTGTTATTGTAAGAGCAAACAGAAACAAACTACTTTTCTGGCATAGAAACACAATGCCTTAATCCTCTGTGGCAATCAGCCAACTAACTGTACTGACTGAGAAACAAGCACAACAATATGAACTACTATGAATGAACAATCAAATTAACTTTTAAGTAATGGCCCACATATTATGTTTGTACCGTATGTAGATGGTACGCTCGACTGTGTATATAGTGTGTGCTCCATGTATCACATTTAATATCATGATGACTTATTCGATGGACATTTGTCCGTCTGGTCTAGCTGGCAAAAGCAGTCTTTTCCAATTGATTTTGGTTAGGTGGAAAAAACTTTGTACCACTGCAGGGTTTTTTAGTGCAAACAATTCTTTATTTGATGTGATGCAGTCTCCTAGGGAAGTATTTTCTTCCTCAGGTACATGAAGCTTTTCCATGTTACACTATGTGCCACTGAATACACCAGAAGCACTCAATTTCTGTGGGCATGGCTTGGCATTTTCCACTTTTTACAACACCAAGTTATGCTGATGTTGTGCCACTGGCATTTATGCCCTGTTGCAGTCCCGACACTCTGGGCCCCCGTCTGCTCTGAAGTTTCACCCTCTTAGTTTCTATAACAAGCTCATCCTCTGTATAATTAGGCTAAAAAAGATAGGGTTCTGAATCCTCATTTGTCTCAAAGTACTCATCGTCGTATTTCACAAAGTCTGCCATGATTAGTGGGAGCAAACACACAAGAGCTCTCTATGCTGTTGTTGTTGACAGAAGTAGCATTTGTAGCTATGCGCTCTGTGAAATCAACACACCCAAGAAAGAAGTTTCACTATTGCTTAAAGGCCTACTGAAATGATTTTTTTTTTATTTAAACGGGGATAGCAGATCCATTCTATGTGTCATACTTGATCATTTCGCGATATTGCCATATTTTTGCTGAAAGGATTTAGTATAGAACAACGACGATAAAGTTCGCAACTTTTGGTCTCTGATAAAAAAAAGCCTTGACCCTACCGGAAGTAGCGTTACGTAGTCAGTTGATCACCTCCTCATATTTTCCTATTGTTTTCAATGCAGCTAGAGCGATTCGGACCGAGAAAGCGACGATTACCCCATTAATTTGAGCGAGGATGAAAGATTTGTGGATGAGGAACGTTAGAGTGACGGACTAGAATGCAGTGCAAGACATATCTTTTTTTGCTCTGACCGTAACTTAGGTACAAGCTGGCTCATTGGATTCCACACTGTCTCCTTTTTCTATTGTGGATCACGGATTTGTATTTTAAACCACCTCGGATACTATATCCTCTTGAAAATGAGAGTCGAGAACGCGAAATGGACATTCACAGTGACGTTTATCTCCACGACAATACATCGACGAAACACTTTAGCTACGGAGCTAACGTGATAGCATCGTGCTTAACTGCATATAGAAACAAAATAAATAAATCCCTGACTGGAAGGATAGACAGAAGATCAACAATACTATTAAACCATGGACATGTAAATACACGGTTAATGCTTTCCAGCCTGGCGAAGGTTAACAATGCTGTTGCTAACAACGCCATTGAAGCTAACTTAGCTAGGGAGCTAACGTGATAGCATCGGGCTCAAAGGCAGATAGAAACAAAATACCCCAGACTGGAAGGATAGACAGAAAATCAACAATATTATTAAACCATGAACATGTAAATACACAGTTAATGCTTTCCAGCTTGGCGAAGCTTAAAAATGCTGTTGCTAACGACGCCATTGAAGCTAACTTAGTATAACGGGACCTCACAGAGCTATGATAAAAACATTAGCGCTCCACCTACGCCAGCCAGCCCTCATCTGCTCATCAACACCCGTGCTCACCTGCGTTCCAGCGGTCGACGGAAGGACGAAGGACTTCACCACGATCATCCGTGCGGTCGGTGGCTAGCGTCGGCTAGCGCGTCTGCTATCCGAGTCAAAGTCTTCCTGGTTTTGTTGCTGTAGTCCGCCGTTAATACACCGATCCCACCTACAACTTTCTTCTTTGCAGTCTTCATTGTTCATTAAACAAATTGCAAAGTATTCACCAACACAGATGTCCAGAATACTGTGGAATTATGAGATGAAAACAGAGCTATTTTGTATTGGATTCAATGGGGTACCGATACTTCTGTTTCACTGGCTACGTCACGCGCATACGTCATCATCCAAAGGCGTTTTCAACCGGAAGTTTAGCGGGAAATTTAAAATTGCACTTTATAAGTTAACCCGGCCGTATTGGCATGTGTTGCAATGTTAAGATTTCATCATTGATATATAAACTATCAGACTGCGTGGTCGGTAGTAGTGGGTTTCAGTAGGCCTTTAAAATGACCAAAAAACTGTAAATATTATGCTATCACAAATGTGACTGTTATGACATTACATACATACTTACAGCATGTACTCTTTATAAAACTTTGATGGAAGATACAGGATGTTTTTTACAGGGCTATACAGGTGAAATAGGTCAATCCCCATTACCTGTCGGCAGTAAGACTGAAGCCCTGCCCGCGAGACTGCGTCACCCGCACCTTGACAACACACTCAGATCTTCTCAGTTTCTAGCCAATACTATATAAAAAATAACGTAAAATAATGCAGTAACGCATCATGTAGTAACGGTAACTGAGTTACTGAATATAAAAAATAACGCGTTAGACTACTTGTTACCGCCGAAAATAACGCGTTACAAAGTAACGCGTTAGTCCCAACACTGTTTTTGATTGACAGCAAAATGAGCGAATCAGCAATTTTGAAACATAAACCACTGCCAGAGCATTTTTCAAGTTTAATTCCCTTGTTTTGTGTTGATATGAAGAATTGTACAATTAAAAAGAGAAAACTAAATGATATAAGAAAAGAATACATGTAAATAAGGCTGGACCATTATGGCAAAAATAATAATTAAGATTATTTTTGATCGATATTGTAATCACGATTAATTACATAATTTTTAATTGATTTGAAAACATTAGTATTATTAGTAACATTAGTATATATTGTTTAAAAAATGTATATTAATTAGTAACAAATAAACCACAACAAGTAAAATAATAATAGTGATAACAAAACATTTAAATAACAACAGCAATATAAAAATAAAAACATTTCAATTTTTCTATTTTAATTGTTTTTGTATTCCGTTTTTTACCTTTTACACTTATTTTACAACCACTGTGTGTGTTTTTTGTGTCAAATACAATTTTATAAGATGTTTCTTATTCAAATGCAAAAATCCTCCCATTTATTGATGCTATACATCTATGGACAATTTTGACCAATATTTTAGGTCAAAGCAGGGGTGGGCAATTAATTTTTACCGGGGGCCGCATGAGCAACCCGAGCACTGCTGGAGGGCCACATCGACACTATTTCAATTAAATTTTGCTCAATATTATTTTTGATATATACCGTAAGATAAATAATAATATTAATAATAATAATAATAATAATAATTAATAATAATAATAATACTTTCATTTAACCTAACTTAACTTTATACCAAAAGCACTGCTTTGGAAATCATGTGTACCCCTTTCAGAGATCACATTTAGTTCCCCTTAAACATCCTCATGTTGCACAATGAAATGTAAGCATAGGATGAAGTGTGCATTCCTGTAACTTTCTGTAGTAACAGCATTCCATGATTAATATAAATAAATTAACATTAATAATAAATGACAGTAAAATAAGCACACGTATGACTGAGGAGTCATAGTGTAACTTTGTGTGGTGTTTGAGTTGTTCGACTTTTTGTGTGGCCATAAACGCACCAGTGGTTTAGTGGTATGCGTGTTGGTGACAGATGACAAGTTGGTTTTGGCCTGGTTTGTACGGCAGAAAATGACTAGTTTTTCGAGATAGAAGTGTTTTACTCATGTTTTTGGTGTGGTTATGGTTAAACAGTTTTGCTCAATAAAGTGATCAATATAATTCCTGGCCTCGAAGCATCTCGATAGACGTTACAATAATTTAACTGTGTTCAATTTAACGGTGTTGAAGAACACCGTTAGGGCCGCTTGTTGTCACTGTCACTCAGAGTTGCATTGCAAAATTACACAGAATAAATCTGTTTATTTTGTTTAGAATTCAGGTGGGTTTGATTTGGTGCGCGGCATTTATTTGCTGTTCGCAGAGGACGCTTGAGCAGTGCGCAATTGCGCAGGCGCGCACCTTAGAGGGAACGTTGCTTGGCAGTCCATGTCTTGTTGAAAACACGCCATTCGTCATCAACTTTTCTCTTTTTAGCGTCTCGGGTGTAAACCGTGCATCACTTGTCGCTGTGCACCTTCACTCACAGGTTACACACGGACATACGCACATAAATAACACTTTTCAAAATAAAAGCAGCAGCAGTTGTATTGCGCGCACGACATAGATGTTTTTTCAACTTTATTTTGTAATTTGTGATTGCAGCTGTTTACATTCACTCACAATCACGCAAGTGCATACGTCCACACGGAAGTAATACAAATAACGCTTTTCAAAACAAAAGCAGCACCGTTGTATTGCACACTCGACATAGATACTTTTTTAAATTTATTTTGTAAATGAATGCACATTGCACACCCATTAGCTTTATTTGTTGACAGCTGATGATAGCAAAATGGCAGAGTTTAGTTTGGCTTTCATTGAATATATAGCCTATCCAAAGACCTTAAATATTCTACCTTGTCATGGGGATAGGTTGATTGGCAACACTAAATTGGCCCTAGAGTGTGAATGTGAGTGTGAATGTTGTCGGTCTATCTGTGTTGGCCCTGTGATGAGGTGGCGACTTGTCTAGAGTGTACACCGCCTTCCACCTGAATGCAGCTGAGATAGGCTCCAGCACCCCCCGTGACCCCGAAAGGGACAAGCGGTAGAAAATGGATGGATAAATAATCTTTGAAGCCATGACTGCAAATTGTTAGTTGCTTATCTTAGACTGCTTTTGTGTGGATGAGACAGCAGTGAGTGACAGCCATGAATACCAGACAAAGTCCTTGGGCCGACAAGCAGTTTTTATTCAATATAATAATCAATTGTGAAAAATGTAGGCCTTCTTTTATAAATATGTTCTGTTAAACCTCTAATGGTAACATAGCTGGTGTTAAGTGGTGTTCTTGTTACATTTCTTGGTGTGATTGAACAATGTAACTTTGATTTAATTCATTGTTTTCTTTCTCCTTGTGTCTTACTGTCTTTAGGTGGAAAACAATGGAGTGCTGTTTACAGTTAAAACTTGTTTCTGTCATGTTCAGAGTCAATTGCAAATATATAAAAAATATGCCTGTGTTGCAGAGCCATCTAGAGGGCTCTATTGAAATCACATTGTATCTAAAATGTGTAATCATGACAGGTCTGACTTCATTCCATCCAAGGTACAGGACCTGGATTGCTAAAATAAGGGAGTGTGGAAGAAAAACTCACCTGGGTAGCGTTTGTAGTTCTCGTAGTCCTCCGAGCACTGCACTATGTAAACTCGGGGCTGTGGAGAGACATGCTCACGCTGGCTGACCAACGTTTCTGTAATGTCAGGATCCAAAGACGTGACATACAGCCAAGTTGCTGCCGCGCTCAAACACAAACAAACCAGCAAAAAAGCTGCTAGGCCTCTGGAACTCCACCACGTAGTTCCCTGTCGCATTGCATTGCCCCTAGTGAAAAGAGGCAAAAGAAGGTGATGTTTCTATTTTGGTATACACAAATCATACTTGTATCCGTGTAGGTTTGCTGAAGAAACACTACACTAAGGTAAAAAGTAATCACAAAAAATATCACATTTTAATCATGTACTGTGTAGTTGCAGATAAATTGCGCAATTTATTTTGAGCGCACATGCGCCTTTATCTTAACCTCAGATTGGTACCTGTGATCAGGTAAATGCATATGTCAGTGCATATACGTCAGACTGGTGTGCTCGCTAGCAAATTTTGTTGACTTTAGATAAAACTGTTTTGAGCAAATAAATGACATACATACATTTTTTTTTTTACAATTTGTGTACTGTATTACATTTTGAGAATAAAATTGCATTTCTATCAAAATATTGGGATCTGTTTCAGGTTGATTTAAATTATTGACGCAAGTAATTTACTGTGATTAATCACAATTAATCTAAATTCAAGTGTGATAAATCTTATGTAAACATTTATCATTTTGCAGCACTAGTAAGTGGAAGTGTTTATTTGTATTTAAATGTCAAACAATTACAGTACATACTTAAAACGAACGAAATTGTGCTTCAAATTGAATTAAAGGATTTGTTATAATTAAACAAAAACATACTAAAAGAGCAGTGACACAGAGCCTCTTAGAGCCACACTTATAGAATATTTAAAAGATACAAAGAAATCCTCAATGCACGTAAAAAAAAGATTTTAGCCTTTCAGTAACATATGGAGAATACAATTTTGGAAGTAACGTTCGTGTCCATAAAACAACACAAATAAACGAAAACGCACTGGAATTAATTAAATGACTATCAGTTCGATATCATTAAACATAATGTGTATTTAAGCACCTCTCTGTGAAGTATAAGAACAACAAGACACATGTGACACAATATAATGTAATGTATGACGTCACTGTATTCGGCTATGTGTAATGCTAATAGTAATGTACTTGATTGTGACACAACTCGCCTTCCACGTTTACACCAACAAACATAGTTTTGTTGTCTCACCTTTTGATTTTCTTTCCTATCTCAGTAGCATTCAAGCCCTTCGCAATTCTCTGTCGCGCCGGCGCCATTTAAACCCTACAAGTCTGTAGCTTTTTTTGAGTTTACGCCGTCATACGAGGTTATTGTTGTTGCCTTGTCTGCTAACTACATACTAGTACACACCGCGCCACTGGCACCCAAATCACTCTATTTCCGGGTTGGCGTAGGTCACGCGTTCTGATTGGCCGAGCAGAAGAAAAGGCTGTTGTTTAATTGGATACATCTGTAGCGGTCTTGGTCCAATAGGAAGGCACGTTACGATGTTTGCGGATATGCTCCGCGGAAATGTCCACTGTCAAGGTGCGTCGTTCTTTATCTTTACAACATTTGAAATTAATAAATAAGCCTACTTTATCGTTCCCCTTAAGGCTTAGCTATCATTCATAAACAGAAACACACAACCACTTAGTTGTGTTATTGATTGCGACCGAACTACAAAGACAACATGAGTAGTCCACCGTGGCCCACAGGAAAGAAACTGGTGCATTTGGATTTAAAAGGTGCCCCTCCGAAACTCGAATACTTACACCAGGTAAAAGCTCGTCTGACATAACAATACTTTAAACATCTCCATTCATGTATAAACCCTTTCTCCCTGTTGCTGTTCCAGATGATAGAGTGCTTCTCTCAACTGGGTGCGGATGGCCTCCTTGTGGAGTATGAGGACATGTTTCCCTATGAGGGAGAGTTGAAGGTGCTGCAGGCCACTGCACAACCTGTGTACAGGTACACTACAGCCTACGGATACTGGATATTGATACATGGGTTAGGTATGGTAGAATTCGGGTCAATTTCACTGTTTATGCAATGCTGTGTTTTTTTAGCCAAGATGACATATTCTCCCTGCAGAAAGTAGCAACATCTAAAGGCATGGAGATTGTACCACTTGTGCAGACTTTTGGCCATATGGAGGTAAGGCAGACATCTTGTCGTGAATTCTGTGTGTTCAACAAACATTGTAACTAGAGATGTCCGAAAATGGCTTTTTTGCCGATATCCGATATTCCGATATTGTCCAACTCTTAATTACCGATTCCGATATCAACGATACCGATATATACAGTCGTGGAATTAACACATTATTATGCCTAATTTTGTTGTGATGCCCCCTGGATGCATTAAACAATGTAACAAGGTTTTCCAAAATAAATCAACTCAAGTTATGGAAAAAAATGCCAACATGGCACTGCCATATTTATTATTGAAGTCACAAAGTGCATTTTTTTTTTTAACATGCCTCAAAACAGTAGCTTGGAATTTGGGACATGCTGTCCCTGAGAGAGCATGATGAGGTTGAGGTGGGCGGGGTTGAGGTGGGCGGTGTTGAGGTGGGGGGCGGGGGGTGTATATTGTAGTGTCCCGGAAGAGTTAGTGCTGCAAGGGGTTCTGTGTATTTGTTCTGTTGTGTTTATGTTGTGTTACGGTGCAAATGTTCTCCCGAAATGTGTTTGTCATTCTTGTTTGGTGTGGGTTCACAGTGTGGCGCATATTTGTAACAGTGTTAAAGTTGTTTATACGGTCACCCTCAGTGTGACCTGTACGGCTGTCGACCAAGTTAGCCTTGCATTCACTTGTGTGTGTGAAAAGCCGTAAATATTATGTGATTGGGCCGGCACGCAAAGGCAGTGCTTTTAAGGATTATTGCCGCTCTGTACTTCTCCCTACGTCCGTGTACCACTCCGTACAGCGGCGTTTTAAAAAGTCATAAATTTTACTTTTTGAAACCGATACCAATAATTTCCGATATTACATTTTAAAGCATTTATCGGCCGATGAAATCGGCAGTCCGATATTATCGGACGTCTCTAATTGTAACCTGACTCGTGCCAGATCCTTGTAGTTCGCTGAGCTCCACACAAGGATCTGGGCTCGACGGCAACGCAAACTCCTTCAAGATAGCAAAAAATAATGAACCAATCAGGATCGCCGGGCGGAATTTCGTAGATGTGACGTAGCACCGAAGTGACTGTTTGATTCAAACAACAATGGCGGCACGCAGCGAGGACTCATGTGCTCACATTGATTCTGCTATTGCAACTGTTTGGTCAAATCTATCGAATATTAATTATTTAAAAGATGAACAGAGAACTTTTTGCTCTGTCGTTATCCAATATGTCGGCTGTTCTGTTTTGGATTCCCCAGCGTCGCTCTCATTAGCGTCTCGTGTTGATTTCTATGTGAGTGGTTGAAGTAGCATGTCATTAAAAATAACGGACAAGTGGTTTATCCAATCACATACAATGATTTTTTTTTACAAGGCCCCGCCTTCTGAAATACATCTCCTTTTGAGAAGTCCCAGATCCTTGTGTGGAGCTCAGCAAACTACAAGGATCTGGCGAGAGTCAGGTTACAAACATTGGGTCCCATTTAGCAACCGTTCTTGAGAAAAAATGTTGTTCTTAGGCCCTCTTACGAAGTTTTTAAGGAGATTTTTGTATTCACCAATGTTTTCTTGGCTGGGATTTGTTCGTAGGTAAGAACAAAATGTACGAGTGCTCCAGAGCACTGTTAGGGTGGCCTATTTGTTCTTAAGTGTGACAAGTTCCCTTACTTCTATTGTTTAATGTTAAATTAATATCATAGATAGATAGATAGATAGATAGATAGATAGATAGATAGATAGATAGATAGATAGATAGATAGATAGATAGATAGATAGATAGATAGATAGATAGATAGATAGATAGATAGATATAGATAAGACAGACAGACAGACAGACATATAGCAAAATGAGCAATATATAGACATTTCAAAATACCGTGTGTGCGCACACCCACACACCCACACACAATCATCAATTCCCGGGGCGTTGATTTAGTGATTGGTGACTCTTTAAAAGATCAACAGGCCTCTCACACCCTGTTGCAACTCAACTCACACAATGGCAATGCTTTTGCTGCTACAGCAAGATGCCGCAAATCGTGCCCTGGGGAGGGAGCGCATATTTCACGAACATGTAGACCTATTTGCCCGAAGTAACAAATATTTATTTGAACGCTTTAGGTTACCTCAGCAATCCCCCCTTTCTTAAACTTACGTTTTGACATTATGTATTTCCCCCGCGGGATAATATGAATTTCTCTTCTGTAATCTGTTTGTGTTTTCTCCGTGTGTTTGATGTTCGGCTTTTCCGCCGGAATTGTGCCTTTATATGGGGAATTAGGGCGTTTACCTATGCAAATTACAGAATTAAGGGTCCTTACATATGCATATTGGGGAATTAAGGGCGTCTTTGTATGCAAATTATGATAGACATGCATGCGCTAACCATTTGGCATTCAGCAACTTAAGAACAGCAGGTGGGAACAATTGGGCCGTTTAAGAACACGTCATGAATTTGAATGGACTCCTCTTAGGAAATCATCCATCCATCCATCCATCCATCTTCAACCACTTATCCGGAATCGGGTCGCGGGGACAGCAGCTCCAGCAAAGACCCCCAGACTTCCCTCTCCAGAGCAACATTTGCGACTTCCTCCTGGGGAATCCCGAAGCGTTCCCAGGCCAGAGAGGAGATGTAATCCCCCCATCTGGTCCCTGGCCTGCCGCGGGGCCTCCTCCCAGTGGGACGTGCAACGAGGACCTCCCTAGGGAGACGCTCGTGAGGCATCCGCACGAGATGCCCGAACCACCTAAGCTGGCTCCTTTCCAAGCGAAGGAGCAGCGGCTCTACTCCGAGTCTCTCTCGGGTGACTGCACTTCTCACCCTATCTCTAAGGGAGATGCCAGCCACCCTTCTGAGGAAACTCATTTCGGCCGCTTGTATCCGCGATCTTATTCTTTCGGTCATTACCCACACTTCATGACCATAGGTGAGAGTAGGAATGTAGATAGCTCGGTAGACCGAGAGCTTTGCCTTCTGGCTCAGCTCCCGTTTCGTCACAACAGTGCAGCAGAGAGACTGCAATACTGCCCCAGCTGCTCCAATTCTCCGGCTGATTTCCTTCTCCATCTTTCCCTCACTCGTGAACAAGACCCCGAGATACTTAAACTCCTCCACCTGGGACAGAGTCCTGTCCCCTACCCGGACTGTACAAACCATCGGTTTCCTGCTGAGAACCATGGCCTCAGATTTGGAGATGCTGATCCTCATTCCAGCCGCTGAACACTCGGCTGCGAACCGATCCAGTGAGAGCTGAAGGTCACGAACCGAAGGTGCCATCAGGACCACATCATCTGCAAACAGCAGTGACGCAACCTTTAGCCCCCCGAGACGTATACCCTCTCCGCCATGGCCACGACTCCGCCTAGAAATCCTGTCCATGAAAATCACAAACAGGATAGGTGACAGAGCGCAGCCCTGGCGGAGACCAACCCCCACTGGAAACGGATCTGACTTACATCCAAGCACCCGGACACAACTCTCGCTTTGGTTGTACAGAGATTGGATGGCCCTCAGCAGGGTTCCCCTCACTCCGTACTCCCTCAGCACCTCCCACAAGATCTCCCGAGGGACGCGGTCATACGCCTTCTCCAAATCCACAAAACACATGTAGACTGGATAGGCATACTCCCAGGCCCTCTCCAGGATTCCCGCAAGCGTAAAGAGTTGGTCAGTTGTTCCACAACCAGGACGGAATCCACATTGCTCCTCTTGAATCTGAGGTTCAACTATCGGCCGGACCCTCCTTTCCAGTACCTTGGCGTAAACTTTCCCAGGGAGGCTGAGTAGTGTGATACCCCTGTAATTAGCACACACCCTCTGGTCCCCCTTTTTGAAAAGGGGAACCACCACCCCAGTCTGCCACTCCCTCGGCACTGTCCCAGACTTCCACGCAATGTTGAAAAGGCGTATCAACCAAGACAGCCCATCAACACCCAGAGCCTTCAGCATTTCTGGACGGATCTCGTCAACCCCCGGAGCTTTGCCACTGTGGAGTTGTCTAACTACCTCAGTGACTTCACTCCGAGAGATCGACGTCGATCCCCCATCATCCTCAGGCCCTGCTCCTATCAGGGAGGGTGTGTCTGATGTATTTGGGTTCAGGAGTTCCTCAAAGTGCTCTTTCCAACGCCCCACGACTTCCTCACTTGAAGTCAGCAAAGTCCCATCCTTGCCGTACACAGCTTGGATTGTTCCCTGCTTCCCCCTCCTGAGGTGCCGTATGGTCTTCCAGAACAGCTTTGGTGCCGCCCGATAGTCCTTCTCCATGGATTCCCCGAACTGCTCCCACACCCTCTGCTTAGCCTCGTCCACAGCCACGGCCGCTGCCCTTCGGGCCCGTCGGTACCTTAGGAAATCACTTAGGAAGAAAGATAAGAGGAAACGTTAGTAACGTATTGCTGAATGGGGCCCATTGAAGACAACTGAAAAATATCACTCTCATTACACTAGTATCAATCCAATACTGGCGCTTTCCTTTTATTTACTGTATTTACAGTTTGTGCTCAAACATCAAGCCATGCAGAGCTTGAGAGAAGTGTCAAACTGTGTGGGCACACTGAATCCTCACAAAGAAGATGGACGCCAACTTGTGACAGAGATGCTGAGGCAGGTGGTCAAGCTCCATCCAGGCGTAAAGACACTGCACATAGGTGCAGATGAGGTACTGTTACTGTACTGTTTAGTTTATTTTATTGAGCTGGCATTCTCTCATCCCCTCGCATTTACCTTAAGGTGTACATGTTGGGTGAAGGTGAGATGTCAAAGTTATGGTTGGCTTCACCTGGACGCACAGTGGAGCAGCTTTTCTTGACTCATGTTGTATCAGTGGCAAAGTACATCAAGGAGACTTGGCCTCACATAACCATCATCATGTGGGATGACATGATGAGGGGGATGAGCCAGGACACACTGAGAGGTTAGTAGGAAAGTCTTGACATGGATTTTAATCTCAGGCATACGTTTGTTGTAATTGTTAGTTGTATTTATTGTATATGTAATTGTGTTTTTGACCACCTTTTTAAAACGTAATAAGTAATAAGAAAATATAGTTATCTATCAATATTGAGCAGTAACTTGAAAAGGACCATACCACGACAATTCTTGTTTATAACATACAATTGAATAAGGTTACGAGGGCTGCAACAATTGATTAATTAAATCGATTGGAAAAAAGCTTCAATTTACCCTTAATCGTGGATGTTTACCTGAAAGGCGGTACGGGTTGCTTTACGGTCAACGATCAGGTCAATGCATACACCAGTACAAAAATGAGTGAGAAGAGTCCAACTGGTGTGTTCACTAGAAAATGTAACTTGAAAATAAACCCTGCAGGTATTTTACATAAAACTGTTGTATTACCGTTTTGAGCAAATTAATGACGTGCATTCAGGTAAAACATTTTACAAAAAATCCTGTATGACAGTCTGACAATAAAATTGCATTAGGTTCCAAATATCGGGGACTTTTTTTAAAGTTAATTCAAACTATGGAAGCTAGTAAACCTGTGATAAATATTAATTAATCCAAATTCTAAAGTGTGATTAATCAGATTTTAAAAAATGAATCGTTTGATGGCATTAATTAAAATATATAATGCAAGGGTGGTAAAGTTTGACATGCTTCTAATTTATAACTGTAAAAAACTAATAAATATATATATTGTTTAATATATAATTTAAAATACTGTATTAGTTTGCATCCATGTCTGTTTACAACAATTACAATTGTTGAATAATAATTTTGCCTTTGTAACCGTTTATTTAAAGCCTATTAACACGCGAAGTCCCAGAGAAGGGTCAATTGACATTTTTACCTAGAAAACACACAAGAGGGTCATTTGACCCCTAGTCCCCCCTGTGGACACTCCTTTTGTTATGAAAATGTGGCTGTTAGTGGCACACGGCAGGGGGCCACTTGAGCCTGTGTGGGGGAGGGGACCTTACAGCTCAAGCTTTAGTTCTGAGGTAGGTTGTGTGTGTTTTTGCAAGGATCAACAGAATGAAGGGATCAACACTCTGACATTTATTGTTAAAAAAAATACAAAACAAAACATATTTACAAAGAATGAAAAAGCAACTGTTTTCCCAGTTTTGGTGTGGAGGGTTGTTGCAGAAGCAATTGTTATTTTTGTGTGCCAAAAATAGTTTAAAAAAAAAAATTTACAAAGAAAAAAGCATATTTACAAAGAATGAAAAACCATGTCCATGTAAACGTGACTGACATACATTTGAGCAGTCACTCACAATCCTGGCACTGCCATTGCTCCTTTCGGCATTTCCCACATGTATAATTTTTCTGTCTACCTAGACAAACTGCCCCTAACAGCCTCATTACCATAACAAAATGAGTGATTAGTGTATTCGGGAAAAGCGTCGGGCCAAATGACCCCTCTCTGGGTCTTCTAGGTAGACAGAAAAATGCTGGGACTTCTAGTGTTAAATCTCATTGTAAGTATTGCATTTGTCAAAATCGTAGACATGCTTAGCTAAACATCCAATGGAAAATGGTGGGTAATTGGTTTACATCTGAATTGCAATTCTTATTTAATCCGATTCTAAATCGAGTCATAATTTACAAAAAAGTATGTTTTCATTAAAAAAAAAATCATTCTGGTTGAATCAAAAATTGAATTAAATCGAATCATTACCCCAAGATTCAGAATCAAATCATCAGTTGTTGTAAGAGTCACATCCATACTTGCCCACTTTGAGACCTCCGAATTCAGGAGATGGGGTACGGGGGGCGTGGTCAGGGTGGGCTCGGCCGGGGGGTGGGGTTAAGGGGGGGGGAGTATATTTTCTTATATATATATATATATATATATATATATATATATATATATATATATATATATATATATATATATATATATATATATATATATATATATATATATATATATATATATATATATATATATATATATATATATATATATAGTACAGTACAGTACACAGTAATGAAAACACAGTTGTTCTACTAACTGTACTTGCTGCTTATTTAAAAAAAACAACACTACTTACCTTTCACTATTTGAGTAGCCTTTGTTCTGCCATTTGAGTACTGGCGAGAGATCTCTGAATCTGGGAACATATCCTTCACGGATTTGTTGAAAACATCCACAAATGAGAACGGGATGTTTCTTGCAGCCATCAGCATAGCCATCTTTGTCTCGGCAGATGTTACACCCTCGGGTCTCCATTTAGCAAGGTGGCCCATTAAACTGGGCTTTGACCAGCCTTGTGCTTCTCTGACCGTTCATGAGTCACTATATCCATTCGGCCACGGTGTTATGGGTTATAGATAATCCTATGGATAACGGAGACATATATAATAGTCTCCTTTTCAGGTGAGAGACGACGCTAAAGGCAGTGCCTTTAAGGCACGCCCCCAATAGTTGTCCGGCTGGAAATTTTGGACATTACTACTTGCCGTAGTTTTGAAGCAATGCATGATGGGAATCCGGATGTTGTGTGTCAGTGTATTAACGTGCCGGCTTGAATAAACGCACACTGAGAAATAGCTCCATGTCTGCCTACTTTATGGGTTATAGATAAACCTATGGATATTCGGGAGAATGGTTGTCCCGGAAGATTTTCGGAAGAGGCACTGAAATTTGGGAGTCTCCTGGAAAATTCGGGAGGGTTGGCAAGTATGGTCACATCGCTGGTACTTGTTAAATTTCTAGAATTTGTATGTCTGGTTTCTTGGTGAAAATACAGGTTCATCTGTTGAAGGGGAACTGCACTTTTTGGGGGGGATTTTGCTTATCATTCACAATCCTTGTGCAAGAGAAGAACACGTTTTTCTTTTTTTATGCATTCTAAATATTAAATAAATGCGATCAAAAGTCTGCTTACAATGGAGCCTAAGGGGGTCGCTCTATTCTGCCTATAAAGCCCTTAAAAACATCCAAACACCTCCATTAAGGTTTTATATACATGATGTAAGTATATATGTAGTAACGGGCACATTTATAATAACATTTAATATTTACGTATGTTGCTCATTTTAAGCATAGTCGAGTCAAGTCAACTTTATTTATATAGCACGTTTTCAACAACTTTTAAATTGAACCAAAGTGCTTTACAGGTTAAAAAAGCATAGAACAAAAAACTCAACAAAACAACAAAAAAACAAAAAAAACGCGGTGCATTAATTTTAAAATCATCACGTTTGCTTTTTTTCAACAATATCACTTATTATTACTCACTGCAGACTTCATAAGAGCCAACAAACATAATAAAACATCACTTACTGTACAATGTCTGCTGTCATTGGGATGCCGACTATTAGGATGTTCATATATTCCTATTTAGATGAAGAATGACATTCCTCCATAAAATAAACAGATCTGATAAATGTTTATTACTTAAAATAAAACTGGTTTTGTTAAATAAAAAGCTACCCAATAATGTAATGAGGTCAAATACAGTCTTCAACAATTTTCTTTTCTAAATTAAATCTCTACAGCAAATATGGGCATTTTCATCAACAATATGATTTCTCTGGCTGGACAGGACAGATTTAAACAGGGTTTTTTTTAAATAGTTTTGATTTTTTTTTTTTTTATCGATTAAGAATAGTTAAAAATAAGGTCTTTTTTTTATTTATTGGGTTTTATGGGCGGAAAAGAGGACCTCCCATTGACTCTGTTGTACACTTCCTTGTGGTCTAAATATGTAATGGTGGTTCTTTATTCAAACTTTTGCACAGATTATATTTTACAGACCATCTTCTAGCCGCTTTTGACCATCTCTTCAGGACGCGCCGTTTTATGGGCGGTCTTATTACGTGCCTCGACTTCAACTGCATCTTCTTCTCGTCTGCCCTGTGAAAGTTTTTAGTGCCTCCATATAGAGTCTACTGACAGATAATCAGTAAGTTAGAACTATACGCTACTTTGTATTAGAAATGGCAAGAGCGAGGGATGCATTTGCATGTGCGAGCCAGTCTGCCCCACCACAAGAGGATAGCAAAAAAGAAGGAACTTATTGACTTTTACGTCTGATTACAATGGCGGGCTTACGCAAAGCTCTTCAGGTAAATGTCTACCATACTGTATATGGAGTTATCCGCTGACGTCACACTTTGGAAAAACGTCACAAATTGGGTAAATTCCAAACGTCTCGTTTGACAGAAGTATGAAAGAATGCAAGATTGTTTTATAGATATCTCCACCATGCCTCCATGGTTTGATTTCAAATATTGGTACTTGTGCAGATCCCAAATTACAAAAACAGGTAAAAATCGGTAAGAAAGTGTTATTGCACTGATAAATATGCATTGAATTGAATAATGGTACAAAAATTATTTTATTGCAGTAGTTTAATTCAGAGACAGTTCAAGGCTCAGGATGTTCTTGCAGTTAATTTAAATATGAATATCTTCATTGTCACATGTACAACTTATGGACAACAAAATGTAGTCCCTGCATTCGACCCATCCTCTCCTAGCAAGACCAAGGCCAGCCACCGTACAGTGCCCTGGGATCCTATCTGTTTCGTTTAGGTCCAGCTTCTCGGTCGGTGAAGCTTCCCTGTGTGGGCGAATCAGAGGGCAATGTGGGCGTAGTGTCCTGTGCAAGGACACAACAGCAGTGACTAAGATGGCGGAAGCTGGAATCAAACCAGGAACCTTCAAGTTCCTGGACGGCCGCTCTACCCCGCTTAACCAGAAGTTTACAGTATTTAACTTTTTGATGAATGTTCACATTTTTATTGCGCTGTAAGCTATAAGCGTTTTAATTATTAAGAAAGAAAGAAATACATTCCTGAAATATTTTACTCGGTGTGTAGTGAATCTATAAAAAAATAATATTTTAACTTTTTGAACTACTGAAATAAATACTTTTCAAGGATAGCCTAACTTATTGAGATGCATATGAATGAACGATATATATATTTTTTTTAATTACATTATTGCAATGGTTTCACAACATTACACTTTATCTTGTCCTCTAGGCTGCGTGGTAGCCTAGTGGTTAGCATTTAGGCCACACAGTCAGAAGATCTGGGTTCAATGCTCCATGTTGTTGGTCTCCCTGTGCGTGTGTGGGCTTTAGGTACTACGACTTCCACATTCCAAAAATATACATGTTAGGTTATTGAAGACTTTAAAGGGGACCTATTATGCAAAACCAACTTTTTTTTCCCGATTGGTACAGTAGGTATGGTTGTATTTTTGCCTCATTCCTATGAGAATCCTGCATATGACTGAAGCATTAAGAAATGTGACTATCCAGGACTAGCTGCAGTTCGCTCAAACAACCACTTGGTATCAGCTTTTTCTCTTTTTGACTTATCAGGTCGGTGGTAGTGCATTCTTCAATCACGCTTAAAGTGAAGGATGAGGCAAAAATACAACAGTATCGACCGTACCTGTTTTTGTGCATTTGGGATCTGAACAAGTCTCGGAAATTTGAAATCAATGCATGACGTAGATATTTATAAAATAATCTTGCTTTCCTTCATACTTTCTCCAAACAAGCCGTTTGGGATTTTCCCCATTTTTTGATGTTTTGACGTAATTAATAAGTTATTTTGTCTCTATCCTTTTGTTGTGGGGCAGACTGGCTCGTACATGCACATGCATTCTCCGCTGTTGCCCTTTCTAAAAAAAAAAGTAGCGTATAGTTTCAACTTATATCTGTCAGTAGACTCCATATGGAAGTACTAAAAACTACAACATGGCTGGTGGGGAGAAGAAGCAGTCAAAGTGGAGGCATGTAAATAAGACTGCACCCAAAACGGCACATCCTTAAAAGAAGGTCAGAAATCGGATTGAAGATGGTCTGCAAAACTAATTTTATACAAAATTTTGACCAAAGAACCGTTACATTTAATGTAGACCACAAGGAAGTGTTTTAAATGTAGAAAAAAAATCATATGACCTTTAAATTTTCTATAGGTGTGAGTGAGTGTTAATGATTGTCTGAATGTGCCTTTCCACCTACAAACCCCATTTCCATATGACTTGGGAAATTGTGTTAGATGTAAATATAAACGGAATACAATGATTTGCAAATCCTTTTCAACCCATATTCAATTGAATGCCCTACAAAGACAAGATATTTGATGTTCAGACTCATAAACGTATTTTTTTTTTTTTGCAAATAATAATTAATTTAGAATTTCATGGCTGCAACACGTCCCAAAGTAGTTTGGAAAGGGCATGTTCACCACTGTGTTACATGGCCTTTCCTTTTAACAACATTCAGTAAACGTTTGGGAACCGAGACGACACATTTTTGAAGCTTCTCAGGTGGAATTCTTTCCCGTTCTTGCTTGATGTACAGCTTAAGTTGTTCAACAGTCCAGGGGTCTCCGTTGTGGTATTTTAGGCTTCATAATGCGCCACACATTTTCAATGGGAGACAGGTCTGGACTACAGGCAGGCCAGTCTAGTTCCCGCACTCTTTTACTATGAAGCCACGTTGATGTAACACTTGGCTTGGCATTGTCTTGCTGAAATAAGCAGGGGCGTCCATGGTAATGTTGCTTGGATGGCAACATATGTTGCTCCAAAACCTGTATGTACCTTTCAGCATTAATGGCGCCTTCACAGATGTGTAAGTTACCCATGTCTTGGGCACTAATTCACCCCCATACCATCACAGATGCTGGCTTTTCAACTTTGCGCCTAAAACAATCCGGATGGTTCTTTTCCTCTTTGGTCCGGAGGACACGACGTCCACAGTTTCCAAAAACAATTTGAAATGTGGACTCGTCAGACCACAGAACACTTTTCCACTTTGTATCAGTCCATCTTAGATGAGCTCAGGCCCGGCGAAGCCCACGGCGTTTCTGGGTGTTGTTGATAAACGGTTTTTGCCTTGCATAGGAGAGTTTTAACTTGCACTTACAGATGTAGCGACCAACTGTAGTTACTGACAGTGGGTTTCTGAAGTGTTCCTGAGCCCATGTGGTGATATCCTTTACACACTGATGTCACTTGTTGATGCAGTACAGCCTGAGGGATCGAAGGTCACGGGCTTAGCTGCTTACATGCATGGATTTCTCCAGATTCTCTGAACCCTTTGATGATATTACGGACTGTAGATGGTGAAATCCCTAAATTCCTTTCAATAGCTGGTTGAGAAAGGTTTTTCTTAAACTGTTCAACAATTTGCTCACGCATTTGTTGACAAAGTGGTGACCCTCGCCCCATCCTTGTTTGTGAATGACTGAGCATTTCATGGAATCTACTTTTATACCCAATCATGGCACCCACCTGTTTCCAATTTGCCTGTTCACCTGTGGGATGTTCCAAATAAGTGTTTGATGAGAATTCCTCAACTTTATCAGTATTTATTGCCACATTTCCCAACTTCTTTGTCACGTGTTGCTGGCATCAAATTCTAAAGTTAATGATTATTTGCAAAAAAACGTTTATCAGTTAGAACATCAAATATCTTGTCTTTGTAGCATATTCAACTGAATATGGGTTGAAAATGATTTGCAAATCATTGTATTCCGTTTATATTTACATCCAACACAATTTCCCAACTGATATGGAAACAGGGTTTGTATATACTGTGCATACATAATATTGACCTACATTTAATTTATACACTGTCATTTTTATTATTCATTATATTACAGAAATTTGAGGAATGGATAACTGCAGGTAGACAGTAAACACAAATGTATTGAACATTCAGTTAAATCAATTACCAGATAACATCCCAACAGAATATTTAGGACGGTGCGTACGTGTCTGGTTATGCAACATTGTGTTGAGTCAAGCTGACCTCCAACCACCCAAGTTGAAGGTCAACATTTAGTCTGTTTTACCAATGTCATGTTTGAACAAGTCGCTATTGTTTCCACGACACAGCAAGTGGTATCGTAGGACAAGTCCAACCAATGCTGTGGGATTACACACCTAATCTGGATGTAAACAAAACAGGTACAAGCTGCAATTTCATTCTAAATTAAAATGTTGACCTGCATGTGGTCTCCATTGCATTATGATAAAGTCATGATTCAGAGATGGATATAATGTTTATTATATAGTGTCGTTGCTGGAGAAGTACTACAGTGCTGGTATGCAAGATGTCTGGGCAGCCAGCTCCTTTAAAGGCTCCACCTGTGTCTACACCAATGTACCGAGCACACAGAGACATGTAGAGAACCACCTGCAATGGTTGAAGGTAGCGGCGTCTGTCCCCTCTGGTTTAAACCTTAAGGGCATTGCCATTACAGGCTGGCAAAGGTAAATACTGTTCATTGTTTTGAACAAACCCTTTCCTTATGTGTATTTGTGCTTGCCCAATTTCAGGTATGACCACATGTCTGTGCTGTGTGAGCTCCTGCCTGTCGCTCTACCATCACTGGCCGCTTGTCTCCAAACACTTTTCCATGGCCAGTTAAGTACTGAGGCTCAAAGCAAAGTGAGGAAAATGTTGGGGGTGTCCTCTGTGGAGGCAGAGTCTATGGAAAGGTGAGGCCTTGAAATGTTTCTTTTTTTTTTAATGAAATATTAATTATGATTTTTCACTTTAAGGACATTTTGTTTCATTGATGTTTAGCACATCTGGTGATTCTACCCTCTTCCCGGGAAGGAGTTTAGCAGAGTCAATTGTAGAACTGGATTCACTGCTTAGCTCGGATGACATCGTGTATTTTGAAAAGAATATGTGAGTCATGATGAGTGTAATAATATTTAATTTACTGTTTTGAATTTTTTATCAATCTATCAATACAAAACCTTTTTTCAAACCCTGTTTTTATTTTTTTACTTTTCTACCGGTATCCTTTATCTCCAAAGAAGCTCATCACTGCATAAGATATCAATCTATTGCTATACATTTTCTATTTTTCCTTACCAATTAGAAAATAACACTGAAACACACGAAGTGAACAAGTTTTTTCATGACAAAACATAAACATTAATGATTGTGTTAACATGTAAAATTATCAGTTAGAGATGTAGGGAAAGGGTATGGTTAGATACACTCTGCTTCCTCCTACTCCTTTTTAACAAGTTGAATTGTGCAAGTGTAAAGATCAAAGATTTTTAAAATTTTGTTTTATTATTTTCACAGTGCATTTTCATATCCCGATCAGTGTCTGCTGTGCAATAGACTAATGTAAACATATTTCTCTATGGAATTTGTAAAATATGTTCAAAACATTTTTTCACCATAATCCAAAGTGATTTGAATCAATCTTAAAAATGTAATGATTCAAAATCTTGTCAATAACTGTAAAATGAGTCATGACATGAACTTAAATATTGGTATACGTTTTACTTGCAAAGCTAAATATGTCAATTCTTCATAACAGCGAGACTTAACTATCAGTGTATGCACTATGTGAAACATTAGTCATTAGAACAGTCCAAAAAAAAGTATGCACCAGAAAATGTCACACTTCTGCCATTAAGTGAAACCTTCAAAGTCGAACATAAGCCATTTCACTATTTAAAAAAACATTTGTTTTCATACCAAGTAAATATTTTAACATCCCTAGCTAAATCCAACTTGAATTAAATTTGATGGATGTATGTACTAAAATTCATGGGAAATTAATTATGCAATAATTTATGCTTATGTGCAAAAACGAATTTACCTAAACGTAAACATATAGTTTCACATGTTTGTGGCACAACTCCTGATTCGATCCATGTTCGACAAATTAGTAGCCCAGCACTAACACTGTATGCCACGGGAGGCAAAGATAATGTTTGGAGAAATGTATCATTACGGTTGCGCTTCACCACATCGCCTATTTTTGGGGGAAATTTGTTTATTTGCTTAGAGCATATTCTAGAATTTGTTTTGGTCCAGCATTAAGTATTTTCAAGCATAAAAATGGCTAAATAAACAAAAAATATCAGTACTATAGTATTGACCAGTGGAGGAGACCAAACCAATCAGCGTGCTGCTCAGTATTGTAGCCGTTGATAGGCTCAGCCTCAGGCAGCAGTACTATATTGGATTAAAATAGTTTCAAGGTCAAGGGGGCTCTCATATTGTTGAAAACTGTATTTGGAATGGTGTACACAGTGTTTTATGCTATAGATATGAAAATATTTTATTGATAATGATTCCTACTTTGCCAGAAATTCATTTATCGCGGTCTTGTCCAGAACTAATTGACGACTTTATATTAATATCAGTGACGGAGCAGGAAGAGGCTAGGAATATGTTTTATATCATATGTCATATGAAGCGCCCTGCCATTAATTAGTTGACTTATTACATGCACTTCAAGCAAAACGAGGCTTCCTACACATAGCACGTTTTGCCAAAAGAGTATAAAGAGAAACTAATCACTGTAAAAAAAAAAATACGATAAAGCCTTACTCTTGGAAATCCTGGACTACAGCATATTATGGAGATTGAACGGGACAGTTTTTGTAAATTGTTCTTTGCAAAGTTATGTATCTTATAATTTAAAAAATAATGTGTGTACGATATCTAATTTTTTTTTCACTAAGGGACACATATGGAAAAAATTAAAGGATTGGATGGGCCACGTTAAAGTTTCAAAATAAATGTCATAGTAATGCAAAAAGGCAAAATAAAATTAGGAATATATGCAGCTGAGATAGGCTCCAGCACCCCCCGTAACCACAAAAGGGACAAGGGGTAGAAAATGGATAGATGGATGGATGTTCAAAAACAAAGCTTTGCACCAGTTGTTACTACAGTTTCATCATTTGAGTTTATTGTCTTCACATTGTGCCTCTTTGCTTTATATTTCTTTGATTTAACTTCTACAATGTACCAACTGTAATTGGATAAAAATATGAGTATAATAAAAACTTGAATCTGTATGACAGGTATGTACGCGGATGGTTGAGTCCCTACCACAGAGCAAGGAGAATGGTAAATCCTCTTATTGCTATGCAGATTCACAGTCAAGCATCAAGGTGAGCACTTTTCATGTTGCAGTCGAGCCATGTATAATGTGCGCATGTGGACTGATAATATGATGATGTATGTCTCCTAAGGTATTTGGCTATGCTGCAACAGAAGGTGGATATAGTAAGAGAGCGGATGAGTCATCTTTACCCAGATTCAACAGCACAAGAGTGGCTAGAAGAGCATGTTGGCCCGGTAATGGTACCACTGCAGAGGATTGTTGAGGAAATCACAGCATTTACACTGGAGACAGGCCCATAGAATCATCACTGCTGGAGGGGGCACGGGGGTATACTGGACTGCGCCATTTGCATTTTAAATGTTAAGACACAAGAAAACCATGCTTGGATTGTGGAGTACGTAACATGTATATGGTTTCAAAAAAATAAATGACAATGATTTTTAATTGACAATAATTTACTTGCGTGTGTATGTATGTATGTTCTAACAAAGGCCTAATTCAGTAATTCAACAATTTACCAATATTTTCTTAAACAAAAATATAGATACAGCAGGCTTGTACAAAATTCCAAATTTGCAATTCTAATACATTGGATGAATTTAAAAAATTTACTTGGCTTCACTTCACAGGATATTGAATTGAATTGACCAGAAGTGGAATTAAATTGTTTGAGATTCCAGGGGAACTGCACTTTTTTGGAATTTTGCCTATCGTTCACAATCATTATGAAAGACATGACGACGGATGGATTTTCTTTTAATGCATTCTAAATATTAAATAAACGTAAATAAAAGTCAGCTTATAGGAGCTCCACTATTTCGCCCATAAAATCCAATAAATAACCATTAAAAAAAACGGCAACAGTTCTCCGTTTACATTTCGTGACTTGAATATTAACCAAGTATTAGTGACATTGTTATTATAAGCGCTAACACAGACAAATTATTTATAGTGGCGACGTGATCACTTCCGTGTATCCCAATGTTTACATCATCGCGTGGTCTGCTGTTTCCTCGCTTACCTGCTTCCTTTAAGTTTATTGTTGAACATAAATCATGCATCTCACCTGACCAGAAGAGGTCTGAGTAGGTATTCCGACAAGTTGGTACACTTTCACAGCAATTTAGGACCCGAAACGAGCGAGAAAAACATGAAAAGACATTTGGTGGAAAAAGAGCAAATGAGACCTGTGTTATGTTCACTTTAATAAATGACTGTATTCCTTTTATAAGTATATGAAATAATCATGGTATGAGAAAGACCTGGTATATTATTTTGACTACGGGGCCACATTGATAGAAAAAAATGCATCTGGCGGCCGATGTGTGTAAATTAAAAAAACTGAGAAAAGATACACATATACCTATATGTACAGTTACAGTATGTATGTATGACTTGCTTCTCATCTGTAGTCTGTTTGGGCCGCAGCGTTTTTATACACTTTTTCACCACTTCACGCATAATGCATCAGTCTCTTGACCGATACATAACTGTTATTTATTGATTCAGTTTGAATTTATTTATTTCAGCGCTGCATATGCAAATGTATTTTCATAAAAAATATTAAGAGTTCCTTCTTTTACAGTATATTCGATTAGTATTTATCAACCTGATCCCTTGTTCAACATGTTGTTGTATGTGGTGGTTTATGGATAAATAAATAACATGATCTTTGTGAATAACACTTTGGTTTTATATCATTTAACAAGGTTTAGACCTGTTAAACTGTAAGAACGTTACATATGATTAATGAATATGATTAAATCCAAGAGTTAAATTACTAATTGTGTGTTAATATTAACAGTAAGTGGTCCCTGAGTCGATTTGTACTGAAAAAGTTGGGGCCTTAGGTCAAAAGGGTATTTTGCAGTAGGTCCTTAAAAACAGGAGAGCACTACTGTTCTACAGACGAGGCTATTTTTACAACAATAATTTGTAACCCTGAAAAAATAGACCAAAATCGAATGTCCCCTCTAAAGGACGCTGGTTCTCAGAAATTAACAAAATAAGATTAATAGTGAAGGGAAAAGTCCTTAGCTTTCTAAAAATGTAGCCCTCAAAACAATTTAGTTGAATAGCCCTGGTATATGTATTTGGTTAACAAGCAGAGAAGTAACAGGCAGAGGGAATTCACACATATAGTAATGTACTCTTAACTACAGTTTGTGCATGCATTTATCCTTATTGAAAGCTGGGTGTGTGTAAACAAAAAACAACTGTGAGGTTTAGTAAATTGTGGGAATAGCTCTTTCTGTTAAAGTACACAATAAATACCGGTTAGGGTTCAGTAGGAAGAAACAGTTCATCTGTAATCTGCAGTGTTTAGTAAATTAGATAGAAAAGCCCAACATACCTACAAACAAATACTTTTTTAAATAAGGCAAATTGTAAAAAAAAAAAACCACATGTTTGTATTTAAAGTATAAAGGTAATCATACCATGCAATAAAGGCATCATAATAACCTCACCCAATGTTACGTCTGCACAGTGGTAACGTCCCAAAATCCGTCCTTTCCAAATTAAAGTTTTTTCACTTTATACCCCGTTTAAGGTCAAGGTTTTTCTTTTTCTTCGTCTGAATCACTACTGTTACCCAAAGAGTCAGCATCCGCCTCTGCGTACTCTGCCTTGCCATCCTGCTGTCGCCGTTCCTCCAGCCCCAAGAAGCGCTTCAGCAGTGCAGCGAGTGCCTCCACATCGCTGACAAGTAATGGAAAGAAGGAAAAATGCAGTAATCAGATGATTCATATTTCACTTTTATGCAACTTAAAAATAATTAACTATGCATAACTTATTACAAAAAATGTATACACAGTACAACCTCTAAGGACAATCAGCCATTTGAGGCATTTGTGATTAAAGGCTTTATAATTAAACTTTGACTTTGAATAAAATCAACTTCTATTTTTTTTCTTACAGAGCGTGCACAAAGTCCCTAAAATTTTAAATATGTATTACAAAAACTATTTGGTGTAATATGTTAATCTGATTTATTCTATGTTAAGTAATGTAACATTTGTGTATCAATAAACCCCTAAAATTGCCACTTCTCAAGAAAAGGAACAATGTTATTTTTTAAAACAAACTACATAGCCTAGTGGTGCCCATAATGAGTGTATCAAAAGTGTGTACAATATTAAAAAAAATCAATATATACTTCACCTTTTGGAATAATTTCCACAGAAGTGTCTGTTTGCTTTATTAATCAATTTCCTGAATTTTAAAGGCGGTTGGTAGAGCAGTTGGTAGAGCGGCCATGCCAGCAACGAGAGGGTTCCATGTTCGATCCCCGCTTCCGCCATCCTACTCACTGCCGTTGTGTCCTTGAGCAAGACTACCCACCTGCTACCAGTGCCATCCACACTGGCTTAAATGTAGCTTAAAATTTGTAGACAATGGGTTTCACTACGTAAAGGGCTTTGAGTCTCTAGAGAAAAGCACCATATAAATATAATTCACTTCACTAAAGTAATGTACTGTACTGTATTTCAAAACCCATTTTACCCAAATAATCCACTCACGCAACACGCAATCCAAATTTCATATAGGTGTAAAAAATAACTATGAAATATATTATCTATATAATTAAGAACCATTGTTACTATTACTGGGCAGCACGGTGGAACAGGGGTAGTGCATCTGCCTCACATTACGAAGGTCCTGGGTTCAATCCTGCGCTCGGGATCTATCTGTGTGGAGTTTGCATGTTCTCCCTGTGACTGCATGGGTTCTCTCTGGGTACTCCGGCTTCCTCCCACTTCCAAAGACATGCACCAGGGGATAGGTTGATTGGTAACACTAAAATGGTCCCCAGTGTGTGAATGTGAATGTTGTCTGTCTATCTGTGTTGGCCCTGTGATGAGGTGGCGACTTGTCCAGGGTGTACCCCGCCTACCGCCCAAATGCAGCTGAGATAGGCTCCAGCGACTCCAAAAGGGACAAGCGGTAGAAAATAGATGGATGGATGGGTTACTATTACTATTAAGGACCACATGGTGGCCACAGTGGTTCACATTCATTCCAGTGTATTTTCTATTTAGAATTAATTATTTATTCCTATTTTCATCCCTATTTAAAAAAAAATATTTCTGCCTTTTTCTTAACACTACACAAGCTATTTATTGTTTTTTATTTACTTGTTTTTTTATAGATATTTTTATTTTATTTTAACCTTACTTGTTTCCTTTACACCGGAAAAAATCTAAAATGGAATGACAGAATGTAAGCAAACAAAATATTGTGTCAACATGTGACAGATGAATACTGTGAATGAATTATCAGTGATAAATAAATGTTGAATTGAGCAAGTGAAACTACATGATATTTCTTATGTAACATATTATACGTATCTGAACAAACCAAAAAAAAATACAATACTATAACGGTAAGGCCAGAACGAGAAAACAGATTATTTCACACAACTTCTGTTTGCTGTGGTCGTGATATGTTGAACTTGTATTTGTACTCTTACCCAAAATTGTGTAAATGTTACGAATTGTACAACTTCATAAGATGTCATTTCACTATAAAAGGTTCCAGTGTATCTGGTGGGCTGTTAGAAGTTGATATTTACCTGCGCCCTCCAAGTGTGGCACTCTGAGTCAAGGGGTAGGAAAAACCTGTAGCCAGACGTAACATCAAAAGGTAGCCTTTCCCCAAATAACGGACCCTTTCTTCTTGGATGCATACGTCATGCAGATGTCTCAAGTCCAACACCACTTAATAGTGGGGAAAAAATTATAAATAGAAATTAGATTTGTATTTTTGCACTTCCGAATACAGTGGAACCCGCTTAGCTCAACGCTCCTGCGACTGGCTGGCTGATGTTGACATAGGCAGTTGTTGAAATAAAAACTGACAATTGCTTGAACATTTTTTGTGACACTGGCCAGAAACATAATGAATAATTTTTTTTAACCTACAGCAGCTTGTTGACATCATGAAAAAGCGGCTTAAGGCTGAAAGAGTGGCTTAAGGAAAATCAGAAGTGTGAGCACTCGAACTGGATGGAGTATGGACAAATGGGGCCAATTATTTCTCATTTATTTTTATTTGTACTTATTTTCACTTTTATCAACTTTTTTTAAAAGCCTAACCTGGGACGAGGGTTGCAAATTAGCCTGTGGCTAGAAGTCTTATGTACTTTGACATCGTTTACCTATGGGTAGCAATGTTTAATTGTACTGTCCTTGTCAATTAAATAAATAAATAAATAAATAAAATAATTTTCCTCCATTTGCATTGATCATTAATGCAAATAATCAAAATACATAAATGTTACATGTTATTATAATACATCCCATAGGCTCCATTGTAAGCAATGATCATATTTATTTAATATTTAGAATGCAAAAAAATTAAAATCTCGTACATGTCTTTCATGATTGTGAACGATTAAAAAAAAAAGTGCAGTTCCCCTTTAAGAGCTCCGTCACAGAACCAATTAAACTTTTAAGTTTAGGTACGACTGTATGTTTTTCGAACAATGACAAGAAGATTGTGTACACGAGCAAATGGTTCTTCCAGTTGCTAACATTTAAAATGCAATGGATTCTTTGCTGTGTGTGAATCTGGATGAACAGTGTCATGCTTTTATTTTGCACAGAAACAGGAAGTAACTGTGTGCACATCTAAATGCTGTGTAAATAAATAAATAAATAAAATAATTTTCCTCCATTTGCATTGATCATTAATGCAAATGATCAAAATACATAAATGTTACATGTTATTATAATATATCCCATAGGCTCCATTGTAAGCAATGATCATATTTATTTAATATTTAGAATGCAAAAAAAATAAAAAATCTCGTACATGTCTTTCATGATTGTGAACGATTAAAAAAAAAAGTGTAGTTCCCCTTTAAGAGCTCCGTCACAGAACCAATTAAACTTTTAAGTTTAGGTACGACTGTATGTTTTTCGAACAATCACAAGAAGATTGTGTACACGCGCAAATGGTTCTTCCAGTTGCTAACATTTAAAATGCAATGGATTCTTTGCTGTGTGTGAATCTGGATGAACAGTGTCATGCTTTTATTTTGCACAGAAACAGGAAGTAACTGTGTGCACATCTAAATGCTGTGTAACTGTACTTTAGTTGCTGTTTCACGCTGCTGCGAGATAATGAGAAAGTTGACAGTAGGAGTGCATAAGCTTAAAAAACAAAATCTGAGAAATGAACCCTTTGGTTCTTAAATTTGATGTCCAGCTAGACTTAAGCGGCCACTTTTCAGTAATATTGATAACACCACAGACTGGGACTTGATTTGTTCAACACAGACGGGTTAGCTACATGAGCGGGCTCGACTATAGCGGGTTCCACTTTAGATAACCAAATAAGCCTGTCTCTCTGTCACAACTTACCTTTCTCTTGTCCCTTTTTCCTCAACGTCAGCACTAAAGTGTACAAACTTATGGTTTTTAGTTCGATCACATTCTTAGCTTTGTCAAACACGGCCTCTTCCCATTCTTCCATGTTCTGCATGGCCACAAACAGACAGCCAGTCACATAGAAAAGCTTCCACAAGATGCTATCTGTGGAGAAAACATGACGAATGGGAGAATTAGTTAAATTAGTGCCTTGAGCAAGGTTTCAAAATTGTTATATTTAATACATTAACAGATTATGTAGATTTAGTTTGTGTACCAGAGCTGTAGTATGCAGCCGCCAACCCAATTGATGCCATTCCTGTAAAAAAAATAAAAAAATAAAATAGGTTGTCAGTTTGCTGTGTATATACTGTATGTCTAATACTTGTTTTGTTTTTTTACATGCAGACATACTTACCAACACAAAGAGACCAGGAACGGATGCCAGGGGTTCTCTTTAGGTGCAGCATTGTGGCGCTTTGGTCCTCTACTACCATGTATCCCATCTTAACCAAGAACAGAATCATTTGTATACCAAACTAAAGACTCACCTGGATACAGTTCTATTTTTCTGCATGATTTACTCTGCTTTAATTTGCAAACAGTCTAGTTAGTTTAGTTTTCTTTCATGAAATGTAATTAAAAAGTGTTTTGACGGCGCTATCAGCAGTCAATTGACTCAACATTTTGTAGCAGGAAGATGCTTTGACAAGACATGATGTTGTGTAACAGCACTGTTTTTAAGTACAATTTTGCACAGTGTATGCTTCTAATTGTTTCATGTGTAAAATTGAGATCAAAATGTGTTAAATAACTGTTACATACAGTAAGCGTTAAATATTTGGTTGATTAAACTTTTTTTCAAAATTGTTTTTATATTCCCTTTCTTTTATATATTTTCCCACACATTGATATTGATTCAACATTGATAAATGGAGGTAAAAGACGTCTTTCCATCAGCAATGGACACATTCGACAACACACAGCAGCTCTTTCAAACAGGTTAAATTGCCTATCCCTAGAACAAGGAGGACCCGCCCCTATTGCTGTTGTGCCAATCACAACGCTCACAATGGTTACCGGCGATGGGCCGAGAGCCCATCCTCAGCTAGAAGCTACTGTAGTTATGCTTTAGTGTTTAGATCTGAAACATTTATTTTTGTGTAATGCAGAAAAAAAAGAACAAGCAGTAAAGAGACAGGCCTACCCTCTACCCCAGAAACCCTAGATCAGTGGTTCTCAAACTTTTTTCACCAAGTACCACCTCAGAAAAAAAAACCTCCAAGTACAACAATATTGAACAACATTAAAATACAGTAGCATGGTAGGCCTAAGTATTAATTGAAAACAAGGCAGAGATAGTCGAACCTCGGATTCAGGAGGAACAGTGGGGTTTTTGTTCTGGTCGTGGAACTGTGGACCAGCTCTATACTCTCGGCAGGGTCCTTGAGGGTGCATGAGAGTTTGCCCAATCAGTCTACATGTGCTTTGTGGACTTGGAGAAGGCATTCAACCGTGTTCCTCGAGAAGTCCTGTGGGGAGTGCTCAGAGAGTATGGGGTACCGGACTGTCTGATTGTGGCAGTCCGCTCCCTGTACGATCAGTGTCAGAGCTTGGTCCGCATTGCCGGCAGTAAGTCGGACACGTTTCCAGTGAGGGTTGGACTCCGCCAAGGCTGCCCTTTGTCACCGATTCTGTTCATAACTTTTATGGACAGAATTTCTAGGCGCAGTCAGGGCGTTGAGGGGATCCGCTTTGGTGGCTGCAGGATTAGGTCTCTGCTTTTTGCAGATGATGTGGTCCTGATGGCTTCATCTGGTCAGGATCTTCAGCTCTCACTGTATTGGTTCGCAGCCGAGTGTGAAGCGAATGGGATGAGAATCAGCACCTACAAGTCCGAGTCCATGGTTCTCGTCCGGAAAAGGGTGGAGTGCCATCTCCGGGTTGGGGAGGAGACCCTGCCCCAAGTGGAGGAGTTCAAGTACCTCGGAATTTTGTTCACGAGTGAGGGAAGAGTGGATCGTGAGATCGGTGCGGCGTCTTCAGTAATGCGGACGCTGTATCGATCCGTTGTGGTGAAGAAGGAGCTGAGCCGGAAGGCAAAAGCTCTCAATTTACCGGTAGATCTACGTTCCCATCCTCACCTATGGTCATGAGCTTTGGGTTATGACCGAAAGGACAAGATCACGGGTACAAGCGGCCGAAATGAGTTTCCTCCGCCGGGTGGCGGGGCTCTCCCTTAGAGATAGGATGAGAAGCTCTGCCATTCGGGAGGAGCTCAAAGTAAAGTCGCTGCTCCTCCACATTGAGAGGAGCCAGATGAGGTGGTTCGGGCATCTGGTCAGGATGCCACCCGAACGCCTCCCTAGGGAGGTGTTTAGGGCACGTCCGACCGGTAGGAGGCCACGGGGAAGACCCAGGACACGTTGGGAAGACTATGTCTCCCGGCTGGCCTGGGAACGCCTCGGGATCCCCCGGGAAAAGCTGGACGAAGTGGCTGGGGAGAGGAAAGTCTAGGCTTAAGCTGCTTAAGCTGCTGCCCCCGCGACCCGACCTCGGATAAGCGGAAGAAAATGGATGGATGGATTAAATATTTCTGGCCACTCTAACATTACACACAGTTTATACAGTAACACTATGTTTGAATATAGTAAAATAAAACACTGTACTTTAATCAAGTGATTCTTCGGCGTACCATTTGATGGGGTCCGCCTACCACTAGTGGTACACGTACCACAGTTTGAGAATCCCTGTCCTAGGTTAACAAGGCACCTTTAGAACCATAACTAACATAATGTTGTACAAAATAGTACAGTAGAGGGTCCCCGCCAGGGATGGGTATTATGCCCTACAATCTATATTGCGATACATATTGCACCCTCTTGCGATTACGATGTATATCACGATATATTATTTGGTGTGTAAATGATAATAGAACCATTTCAAAACAGGTTACAAAGGCTCCTAAATTGGCTGCCGACTAATGCAGTAAAATATTACGTCATTTCCAGTTGTATTATTTTCTCAAAACTAATATTAATCTACTTGTTAATTTACTGTTAACTTAATAGCTGGTTGCTTTCTGTTAAAAGGCTCTAAGCACTTATTCTTCTGTTGTTTGCATACTTTATATTAGTTTTGGGCGATATTACAAATTTGGATACCGATCCAATACCAACTAGTTACAAGGGCAGTATTGGTCATACCAATGCTGATACCTCATATTTTCAACATAATTGAATTATTTAATTTTTGATCACAATTATAATCTGACAAAAACACAGGAGGGTGGTGTAAAAATACCAATTGAGTAATAAAATGATTACCTACTATTGGCTCTGATTTAAATCCTTAGATGTTTGCCGTTAAAGCCCATTTGTGTCCAGAGACTTATTTCTTGAGTTAGTAAACAATAATAAAAACAACAAAAGATTTAGAGACAATAAAAAATATCAATCGATATGTAATGGGCAGCACGGTGGAAGAGGGGTTAGTGCGTCTGCCTCACAATACGAAGGTCCTGAGTAGTCGTGAGTTCAATCCCGGGCTCTGGATCTTTCTGTGTGGAGTTTGCATGTTCTCCCCGTGACTGCGTGGGTTCCCTCCGGGTACTCCGGCTTCCTCCCACCTCCAAAGACATGCACCTGGGGATAGGTTGATTGGCAACACTAAATGGTCCCTAATGTGTGAATGTGAGTGTGAATGTTGTCTGTATGTCTGTGTTGGCCCTGCGATGAGGTGGCAACTTGTCCAGGGTGTACCCCGCCTTCCGCCCGGTTGTAGCTGAGATAGGCTCCAGCGCCCCCCGCGACCCCGAAGGGAATAAGCGGTAGAAAATGGATGGATGGATGTAGTATTGACCATACACTGATTTTATACTTGGTATTATTACTGTCAACATATGTATGCATTCGCTCAGCTTTGTTTACATTCAAGAGCTCTACGGTGTGTAGTGTAGCATCTTTAGCTGTTCCTCCCCCTCTTCTAGTGATAATGATACTTGCAAGAGACATAGTTTATTTGCAGCCATGGAGGCGAGGATCGTTGGCTTAGAATTGATTTTTCCCTGTGGAGGGATATTAGCCGCGAGCAAGAATGCTACAGTGCGTTGAGGAGGGTTTGTTCGCTTGTCGCGGTCAAATATGCTTGATGCAGATAGAATGTGTCAACCCCATGCATGATCGCGATATTACGATAGCATTAAAAGCTCTACCGTCAGCCAAATTTATATCATATATTTTCTATAACACGCAACTCCGGTCCCCACTCCAGAACACGTTGAAGACTCCTGGTGTAATATTTTATATAAATGCAACCATTAATCACCATTCATGAGGTGTCTTGGACTGTGACCCCCTTGACCAGCAGGGATCTACTATATTGATACGAAATAAAAGTCATAATTTAATGGTGTTTCTACGTTAGTTTTTAATATCAATGATGAGCTATATATCTCTGTTGGATCCATAGAATTACATGTAGGGGAAAATATGATGATGCTGAAGAGATTCCCTTTAAATCCCAAATTTTCCATTATGTTTATTCTAAATTGGTATCTAGTGACAAAGTTAAGTTATTGTTTAATTACATCTCCAGAGCAAACGTGGCCTTAGCCACTGTGCTTTTCATTCTCATGTAACCATTTAAAGAACTGAAAATAAACATTGTAGCAGGAAGTCGAACAGGTAGGGTTAGAATAACTCACGCGCCCCTAGAATTAAATAATAACAAACTCCTTACCTTAAATTAATCGACGTGCGTAAAGTGTTCCAGTAAACACTTCAAACAAAAGAGACGGTTGAGGATAACACACTTGGTGCTTTTATGAGGAACTTCAACTCGTGTAAATGTCCTGAATGGGTAATACTTCCTTCCTGGATGTGTGTTGTCTGATTGAAAGGAGTCAGTTCCGGTCGGATTCAAAATAAAAGTTCAAATAAAATAAACAAAATGCTGTAGTTTATTTACTAAACATTTATATATTTTATTATTAGGTTAAAAATTATGCATATTTCCTTAACTGTGTCAATATTATTGTATATCCATGTCATTTTGAAAATAAAAAAATGTTCTGTTAAAAACTAAATTATAAAAACTAATTATATACCTAATTATAACATCCATCCATTTTCTACCACTTGTACCTCTCGGAACATATTTAAGTTTGGAATACTAATTAGTTTGAATTTTGTTTGTCTATCTGTGTTGGCCCTGGCGACTTGTCCAGGGTGTACCCCGCCTTCCGCCCGAATGCAGCTGGGATAGGCCCCAGCACCCCACGCGACCTCGAAAAAGACCAGGGGTAAAAAAAAAAATGGATCGTTGGATGGAACATTCTATATCAAAAATAGATGTAAAAACATATTTCTTCGTGCTCAGACTTCCGGCGGAGGCTGCGTCCTGTGCGCATGCGCTGCTATGTGTGTGCGGCGGTTGCAACAATGGAGGCGGACGTTCATAGATATGACTGGGCTCAGTTTGAGAAATGCCGATTCCATTAAAATCTCCCATTTGTGCGTCATGAAATTATAACAGGCTATAATTACATCAGGTGCAGTGACAACGACCCGGACTTTTCCTATTCGGGGCTCTTTTCCTGTTCGGGGCTCTTTTGGCTGCGGGAGCTCCTCCAATGGTGCTGATATTTTTCTCATTTTGTTACTGGTAAGTTTTCGAAAAATCTACCCAAGAGTGTGGTAGTCACCGAGAGAAAAATATAAACGTCATTGTTCTGTACTCCTGCTTTCATGTTTATTTAAATTAAACCATACTGTTCAGTCTGTTTAAAGTAGAGGTTGGCGTTTCGATCCAAATATCGAGCGTACCGATAATGGTAGCACCAGTAATGTGTCGATACTTCAGCGGGGAGATCGATATTTTATACCTTTTTTCCATGTTTAATTAATTAATATTTTTTTATGTTTGATTTTTTGGACACATAGTGGTTTGGTTGCAAAACCCCAAATGGGTTGTTTGCTCAGTGATAGTATTGCTTTTGTTTACCTACTTTGCGCTGTTGACTTTATTTTGCTCAAACAATTGCATGTAATACATTTTATTGAATTGTATTATTTTGTTATTTTTTTTGTATTATCTTATTATATTTATATTATGTTATATTTTCTCATTATATTGTTGTATTTATTTTTGTAATTGTATTTACTTCAATAGTAGTTGTTTTTTCCCCAAAAGTCCTTAGTTTCCTTGTGACTATACAAACTAAAAGTAAAAATCATACAATTATTAACTGATGTGAAAAGTGTAATATAAAAAGTTTCTGTATTTGCAATTCTGCCCTTGTATTTGGCTTTGGATCGATACCAAAACTTTCATTATCCCCTTCCCTTAATTTTAGGAAAATAATTGTCTTTCTTAGATTTTAATATTATTTCCTTATTTTCCCCCTTTTATTATTTCCTTATTGTTTCCCTAATCGGAGGAATTTTTATGGAATTTATACATTTCTTGAAAGTTGGAAGGCTTCATTGTCCTCTATTTACAGATAGCATCTTAAGAAAATGTCTGAGGTCAGCATCATGAAGCGCAAGGAAAAGTGTGAAAACTGCACCAAGCAGGTATTTTTCCTAGAAATGTATCCTAGGAAATTAACTCACGGCGTGGCGAAGTTGGTAGAGTGGCCGTGACAGCAATCAGAGGGTTGCTGGTTACTGGGGTTCAATCCCCACCTTCTACCATCCTAGTCACGTCCGTTGTGTCCTTGGGCAAGACACTTCACCCTTGCTCCTGATGGCTGCTGGTTAGCGCCTTGCATGGCAGCTCCCGCCATCAGTGTGTGAATGTGTGTGTGAATGGGTGAATGTGGAAATACTGTCAAAGCGCTTTGAGTACCTTGAAGGTAGAAAAGCGCTATACAAGTATAACCCATTTATCATTTATTTATTTATACTTGTGCTAATTTGGCAGTAATTATTATTTGTAATTTACTAATGGCTTGTTCAACACAGTGCAACAAGAAACGGAGCGATGATGATGAGGTTAGCTCACATCAGGAAAGAGATCAAGTCAATGGGCAGGTAAAGTCTTATTTCGGAGTAGTCTGAATGAAAATGCCTAAAATGTTAAACTCTATATGCTTAAATCCATGTAGGAACGTGAAAGATCCCGGTTGCTCCTCAGTGCTTGTCTGTCCTGCGATGGCTGTATGTCTGAGGAGGAGAGCCTTAAGATCTCTCAACAGAACTTGGAGGAAGTGGAGCGGGTTTTTGCTCTCAATAAGGTGAACTCAATTTATTGGACGTGTTTAAAGTGGTTTTGGTCACTTTTTTGAGAAATATCCCTTTGTCCACATCAGAAGTGTGACGTGACGAAGCACAAGGTGCTCGTGGCGTCAGTGTGTCCACAATCGCTGCCTTTTTTTGCCGTAAAGTTTGACCTGGACATCGCAGAGGCTGCCAATAAACTTTGTGGATTTCTCAAGAGCCTTGGTAAGCTGTTATATACTTTTAACATTTTAAAGTTTGTTCCAATCACAATGTTTATCTGCGTTTTTAGAAGCAGAAACAAAGTATATCCATTTTCATCAACTTATTTTTTATTAAAATACTTATAAAACGTTTAAATATTAAATATGCCTTTCTGCAATATTGGT
Source organism: Entelurus aequoreus (assembly GCF_033978785.1). Lineage (NCBI taxonomy): Eukaryota > Metazoa > Chordata > Actinopteri > Syngnathiformes > Syngnathidae > Entelurus > Entelurus aequoreus. Next base: position 32,617,195 of record NC_084738.1, read on the forward strand.
TTCTACTCGCTTAGTTTAGTACAGATATACTAGTGAATGACACCATTCCCGCCCCTGAGTTCAAATCAATATTTGGAAGATAAATATTTTTGCAGCGAATTCCTAAAAACACTAGAGTTCTCCTGTTGTGTAGAGGAACATGGACAACTGCAAACACATTAGCTGATCCTTACATTGCCATCTTAACCTTGCTAGTAAACATAGAACACTAGTTAATACACTATGTCAAAATGAAAACATATCTGCACAATCACTTACTGGGAAAAGGTAATCCAACCGAGGCAAGAAACAGTTTTTAAGGTAAACAGAAAAATACCTAAAACGGCAAAATCGTCTCCTGGATGTTTGTGATTTAGCATACCTATACTATATCATCTTTGTTTCATAACATTCTATGACTTTTCTGTGTAGGGGTGCAGTTTGTATTTGATACCACACTGGCAGCAGGTTTCAGCATCATAGAGAGTCAAAAGGAGTTCATTCAGAGGTACCGCAGGAGACACCATGACTCTCATGCCTTGCCCATGTTCACCTCCTCCTGTCCAGGTAAACCTCTCATTCTATTCTTCATTTTGTGGTGCACTTTGCTGGGAGTTTTTGTGTGTCTTCAGCATTCGTAGAGGTGCAAATTAAGGGTTGTAAGAGCATCTCTTATGACATAAACACATGTACTGTCTCTTTAAGACAGGGGTGGGCAATTAATTTTTACCGGGGGCCGCATGAGCAACCCGAGCACTGCTGGAGGGCCACACCGACAATATCTCAATTAAATTTTGCTCAAATTATTTTTGATATACTGTAAGATAAATAATAATAATAATAATATTTTCATTTAACCTAACTTATCTTTATACAAAAGCAGATGGCTTTTGATGGTTTTATTTTTAACACTTTCTTACACAACACTTCCTGATGTATAATACAATGCAAAAATTTCAATTTCTGTCACTTTATCCTGTATTCTCTTTGTTGTGAACGTAGCACGCCTGTAAGGTGATTGGCGAAGAAGGAGGAAGCCTTGCTGTTGCGGAAATGAGGAGTGAGGATGGACGTGCATGTGGAAATAACAAGATAAGTTGAGCTGTGTTAGTATAGGTTGCTCAATAGAAGTTTAAAAAGAGCATCAGCCTTGGTGTGCACTTCTTCTGGGCGCTACAATTGGTGTCAGAAGTGGGATTAAATGCCTCCCAGTTCGCCTTGCCATCAGACCTGGGAGTCTTCATTGAGGCCGGAATTCCCTCATGCCAAGCAGCGTGCGCTGCACCTGTAAACGCTGCCTCTCTCCTTCCTCCCTCTCTCTCTCTTTGCGACGAGCTCCTCACGTCCTGGATTCACACAGACATCTGCAGTGCTGCCGGCACCTTAAGTCCCCACTCAATGTCCTTTCCCTCCCGTTCCATCTTGACAAAGTCGCCAGGAATCATTGTGGCACGTACCTCCCGATGACGTAGCAGGCTGAGCATACAAGCAGCGCAGTATGCGCACACAAGCAGCGGCAGTATGCGCAAAGTTTTACTTCTGACACCAATTGTAGCGTCCAGAAGAAGTGCACACCAAGTCTGACGCTCTTTTTAAACTTTTATTGAGCAACCTATACTAACACAGCTCAACTTATCTCGTTCCTTCCACACGCACGTCTATTCTCACTCCTCATTTCCGCAACTCAAGAACACAACATCAACTTCAGCAGGTCGTTACACTATATTCTTTAAACACAGCAATGTGTGTACCACAAATTAAGCACACGGCTTTACCTTTAATTTCTGTAAAGAAATACTTGGCAGTCCATGTCTTGTTGAAAACACGCCATTCGTCATTAACTTTTCTCTTTTTAGCGTCTCGAGAATAACCGTGCATCACTTGTCGCTGTGCACCTTCACTCACAGGTAACACATGGACATACGCCCATAAATAACACTTTTCAAAATAAAAGCAGCACAGTTGTATTGCACGCACGACATAGATGTTTTTTTAATTGTATTTTGTCATTTGTGATTGCCGCTGTTCACATTCACTCACTATCGCGCACGAGCATACGTCCACACGAAAGTAATACAAATAACGCTTTTCAAAACAAAAGCAGCACCATTGTATTGCACACTCGAAATAGATTTTGTAATTTATGATTGGCCTCACGCGGGCCGGACAGGGACGTACAAAGGGCCGGATGTGGCCCGCGGGCCGCAGAATGCCCAGGGCTGCTTTAAGAGAATGCTTCTCTTTAGGACCTTCATGTGCAGCTACTCTGGTTGATGAAGTGACACATTTTTTTTCTCTTTAGTGTTTTGCTTTGCTTTAAAACTTACTTAAAATACTTCCTTTGTGAGTATAGAGATAAATGGAATCAACTTTTATTTGCTCTGCATCGTTGTCCTGTGGACGTTTTTGCAGTTCAAGTGGATCACACGAGTAAACCAAAGCACCTTTGAAACTCATCCTCCACAGGAGTGTTTCACAGTGATATTGCTGTTAGATATTTATCCTATATCAGTAAAAAAAACCAAAGTATCTGATTGTATCATCTTGCATCTAAAATCTCCTAAATAACCACACCGATACAAGCAGTCCTGCCATTGCTTATGCAAAGCTCGACAGTCAGTTAACATCTAAATGTCCTCCAACAAGCACACAAGGTTAGTCATTTTTTGTATTTCAGCCATTTGCAAACCGTAAACATGGTAGGCTATAGGTTACTAGGAGCTATTAGCTACACAACAGCGAAGTACACAAAACTAGAACATGTAATAAGTGTTCTTAATTGAACAATATTGCAGTCTAAAACACATTTGCCAATATAAACAAGCAATTAATTATTATGGCTGCATATTACTTATACATACACTTCTGCCTTGGGGACTTTGTATTACAATGTATCCAGTAATAAACGTGTGCGCATCATTCAACTCAAAAACTTGGTCATGAGCTTAACTTAATAACTAGGTTATTGTTATTTATACCTACCATTTTCTGTTTATGTAATTTAATTTGATCAAGCCTTTTCTAACATTCCTCACTACAAAATAATAAAAGTACTTATAAAGTAACATAATAGAAGTATTTTTCAGACTATAAGGCACACTTAAAATACTTTAATTTCCTCCAAAATCGACAGTGCGCTTTATAACCCAGTGCGCTTTGTGTATTGTGTTTACTGACCTTGAAGCAATTTTATGTGATAATCAGTGTAATAATAAGTGTGACCAGTAGATAGCAGTCACACATAAGAGATATGTGTGGACTACAGGTTAACGCCTGTTGTTCAATAAATGATGCTAGCAAGTAAGCAAGCAAGACCAAAACTTTAATGTTTCATTGACAATATAGAACATTACACACGGCGCTCAAAAATCAGTCAAAATGTTTTAGTACGATTTTGGTAATCTGTGAAGCCGCACTGCTTGATGGATGTCTGATCATTATGGCTGCCGTAGTCTGATGTATTGTGCTTCAACATACGAGTATTATCCTGGTGTGTGTACTCCAAAATGGCACCCATTAGGAGACATATTATCTGGCTTTTTGTTTCGCCCTTATATGTAAAACCAACTTTACTTACCTATTGCTACCTGCTGTTGTGTGCAGTATTAGGGATCTGCCCAGTCCCAAGAATTTGAAATCAAACCGTGGTGGTATTGCGGAGTTATTTATAGAAATATCTTGACTTTCATACTTCATTAAAATGACCCGTTACGTCACCGATTGAGAAAACCGTCACCGGATTATACATATATTTTTCTTTATCCTCTTGTTGGGGGGCGTAGACATGCATCCTCCGCTGTTGCCATTTCTAATGTAGTATAATATAGTATCGTTTGACTATATATCTGTCAGTAAACTTGCTATGGAAGCACTAAAAACTACAACCAAAGATTGCTGAAGAAGACACTGTTGAAGTGGAGGCACGTAAATAACACTGCCCACAAAACGGCGCATCCTGAAGAGATGGTCAGAAAGCTGTTGTAGAAGGTTTGTAAAACATAATCAATGCAACCACCATTACATGTTAAATAGACCACTAGGAAGTACCGGTAATTTAAATGTGGAAAAAAAATCATAATATGACCCCTTTTAATGCGCCTTATGTATAAAAATAGACATGTTCATCGACAGTGCCCCTTTTGGTCTGTAAAATACAGTGTGTATGATTTGTGCTAATATCGCATTGGTTAAATATCAGTATCGGCCAGTACTCAAGGCTCCAATATATCGGTATCATATCGGATGTGAAAAAGTTGTATCAGGATTCAGGACAGTCTAAATGCAGATAACAGTGCAGTGCTGGTGTGGAAAGATAAAGCACTTATCTTCACCACTCCCCGTGTGAATGACCGTGACACTGTCAACTTTCTTTGAAACATTCTGACATCAGTTCATTCCTTTTTATGGGAAGAACTCTACTCAATTTGGCATTGTAAAACTTCAGACAGGTAAAGTCAGAAAGATTGCAAGGTCTACTGTAGAAATGTCCATAGTGTTAATAAAAAAATAATTCTGTAACCAAGGCTGATCTGTGTTAAAGTAATATCAAACAATTTTTTTTTTAATAGGCTGGATCCGCTATTCAGAGCGTATCCTTGGAAGTTTGGTCACCCCCCACATCTGCACAGCAAGGTCTCCGCAGCAGATTATGGGCTGTCTTGTCAAAGACTACTTCTCTAAACAGCGGGTGAGTGAACACTCTCATGAAGATAATACATGGCTCGCAACTAAAGTCTTATAGTACTTAGTGATCATCATCTTGGGACGACGTGGCTCGGTTGGTAGAGCAGCCGTGCCAGCAACTTGAGGGTTCCAGGTTTGATCCTCGCTTTCGCCATCATAGTCGCTGCCGTTGTGTCTTTGGGCAAGACACTTTCCCACCTGCTCACAGTGCCACCCACACGGGTTTAAATGTAACATAGATATTGCGTTCCACTATGTAAAGCGCTTTGAGGCACTAAGAAAAATAGCGCCATATAAATATAATTAAATTCACAATTAATTTTACTTGTTTCATTCTCAGTCTGCAAGTTGAATACAAAATATCGCCGTTCCTCTCCATCTTGTGCATTTCTGACGTATTCACAGTAGTTGTGTGTGGTCAAGTCCTTGATGCTGATAGGCAATGTTCCTCTGGGCCTGTTAAAATCTAGCTTGCCTTCTATCAGGTGTCTTTATATTGCTTGAACCAAGTGGTGGTCAACCAACTCAAGATGGCTGTTGTGCAGCAAGAAGCGCGCAGACTATCTGAGTATGCAAGGGGCCTGGATCTTCCTGCAAAAAGCAGATATGAGCAAAAAATCTAACTATGCAATGGAATAGAGCCCTATACTTTATCAAAAAAAGATTTGTCGAGTGATAGTAAGGATTATACTTCGGTCACGTTCCCAGATATATCGAACGATCTTGTACTCCAAACATCATTCTACACGAAAAACAGATCAAAACTTGGTAAAAGCAAGGAGGTCTACAACTTCTTGGTGTGTGGCTGGGTCAAGGAAATTGGTATCAAAGCTCTCCCGAATAAATATTCATCGTTTTTTCTCAGGTAAGGTTGCATTTCTTGATTTAACTTTGTGTCTACTGCCAGGTGTGTTGTTGTTGCTCAAGGCGTAAACAAGTAGCGTGCTGCCTTTGTTAAAAGCTGAACTCTTTTAAGTTTTGCTCACATTTGCTTAAATTTAGACTCGCCGAGTCGGTGCTTTTCGAAACACTCGTACGAAAATGTGTTTAAGAAATACAAAAAATATGTATGTTGAAAACTAAACAGTAATTCAAACCAACCTTCAACGACGTGATCACTGCAAACTTGTGTGTTCTTCGACTCTGCTCCCTTGAAGTGCAGTGTGTGCTACTTTTCTAGTCTGTTGTTTGGTATAATCTTGCACTCTTTTGCCCTTTTTGATTACCTCTCAAGGGACTCTGAAGAAATGTTTATCTATTTTGCGATTTGAACGGTTCCAACAGCCTAAAACAACGCGAGTATAGGAATCCAAACAATACTGTACCATTGTTTCTGATTAAACGGCGAAACTATTTTAGTTTTTGTGTTTCAATTGTGTTTGGTCCAAGTTTTTATTCCAATTCAGCCTTTCTAAAATGTCTGTGTTTGTTTTGAAATCCATTTTTAGTCAAGGTCCATGTTTCGGAACCATAAAATAGGGAAGACCACACATATCCTTTTACCAATTTGTTCCTTCTTTCAATATTAAATGTTTGCATTGTTAGTAGTTTTTATATAATTTTATATTTATATAAATTTGTATGATTTTTTTGGTGGGGAGCACATTTTGAAATTAGGTCGTATGTTAGTGGGAATCGATATTGCACACTTTTTTAGAGGTTTTTGTGCAGTATGACATTTGCCTCCACAGGAGAGCCAAAGGTTATAAAATCCACATTAAATAATTTAACGATGAGCAAAGCCTAATGTACTTTGTCGCTGTCCTAGTATTATTATTTGCACATTATTACAACCCCTTTCTTTTCTTCCAACAGAAGCTGAATGCTGACAAAGTTTACCATATAGTGGTGGCTCCCTGCTTTGACAAAAAACTGGAAGCTGTCAGAGAAGAGTTTTACAACAGTCTACTGGAGAGCAGAGATGTGGACTGTGTCCTGACCTCAGGTTTAGTACCTACAGTATCTTTAACATGGACTGTGTGTTACAAATGCATTTGTCAGAAACATGCGTGTTGAAAATTTAAAAAATACAAAAAAGAGAGTGTCAAAATTATATGTTTGTCAATTGCTACTGACATTAGTAATGTATTATGTTCCAGGGGAGATCTACCACCTGATGCAACAGAAGAAAGTCTCTATGGAGGAGCTGGACTCTGTTCCGTTGGACCATGTGTGAGTTTTTGACTGGTCAAATTTTATTGAAGAAAAGTTAATAGTTAGCAACAATATATAACGGTGGTACACAATTCTTACTTTTGTTCCATAAAAAATTGGTAATGTAATACACCATATTATACCTGTCATACAAGTGTAAAAATAAGGTATCTGCGGTATAGCTCGGTTGGTAGAGCGGCCGTGCCAGCAACTTGAGGGTTCCAGGTTTGATCCCCGCTTCCGCCATTCTAGTCACTGCCGTTGTGTCCTTGGGCAAGACGCTTTACCCACCTGCTCCCAGTGCCACCCACACTGGTTTAAATGTAACTTAGATATTGGGTTTCACTATGTAAAGCGCTTTGCGTCACTAGAGAAAAGCGCTATATAAATATAATTCACTTCATTATAAATAAATAAATTCATCTTTATTTATATAGCACTTTTCATGTATCGCCAGTTGCAAAAAAAGAGGGCTTTACACCAATAAACAAAAAAAAGAAAACACACAAAGCACTATTGACAATAACAAGACATGGCACTGATGTTTGAGTAAAAACGCCTCGCTGAAGCGCCCACACTGGGGAATAACAAAAATGAACACCATCTAAAGAATAATATTAAACATATTTTAAAATATATCTAAAAAATAAAATTGAAAGAAAAACAAAATAGTGTGAATAATAGAATTCAGATTTTTTGTACAACATGTTACATTTACATCATTGTGTTCTAAATACATACATTATTCTCATAAGTAGTTAAATCAGTTATGATTCGCTTAATGAGATAGATAATATTTCATTTTCAATAAATTCATGACGTTTATCATAATTAGTCTCCGCAATTCGAACCACCTCTTAAACTGGATCATATTAGTAATGTTTTTGTATTTGTAATCCATTCCATAATTCCACATAATGATATGCTAAAGGTCTCACGTGTTGTATGTGCATAATTTGGTAAGTCATTTATAATGAGATAAATAAGATTTTTTTTTTTTCCCTCAAGTTCAAGACATTTACCAATATTATTCTTCCTTGTACTTTGAAAACAATTGTAGCTTGAACAGTTTCTTTAAGTGGCTCATGTTAGCACATTGTTTCACTTCTTTACTTAATCCATTCCCTAATTTAATCCCACATACTGATATGCTAAAAGAGTTTAGTGTTGTGCGTGCATACAAATGTTTTTAGGTAACATTTTTCTCTAAGGTTATATTTCTCTTCTTTCATTGAGAAAAATTGTTGTGCATTCTTGGGTAGCAGGTTATAGTTTGTTTTTTTATCATTTTGGCTGTTGTATTTGTGGCTGTTCAAAGATAAGTCTGTTTTTGTCAAACCATCTCTTTGATGTGTTCATTTATTATGTAATTATTTGTATTAGCTTCTGTGTGTTCTCTTCTGAACAAAATGCTGTGTCGTCTGGGAATATTACTTATTTTAGGTTCTTTGTAGCTTTATAAATATGGTTTGTATAAAGATTAAACATTTTTTGTCCAAGAATTGATCCTTGGGGTACTCCAAACGTTATTTTTAAAACAATCGATGAGTATTCACCAAGCTTCACATATTGCTTCCTATTGGTTAAGTAGCTTCTTATCCAGTTGAAGACTAGCCCTCTGATGCCATTCATTTCTTTTTTTTTTCTTTTCTTTTTTTTCTTTTTTTTTTTATGTCCTGCCCAGCTTCTCGGGCAAATCATATAGCAGATGTAGATACCCATATCGGCTGTTGATGCCATTCATTTCTAATGTATTATTTAAGATGTTGTGATTACCGGTAATTGTGTCAAATGCTTTTGTAAGGTCCGTAAATACTGCTGCTGCACACTGTTTACCATCTATTGCAATGGTGATTTCCTCTGTTATTTCTATTAATGCCATTTATGAAGAAATATTACCTCTGTAAATGTATTGATTCTTTGCAAGTGTTACGCTTTTATTTATTAATTTGTCCAGTCTGTTATTGAAACCTTTTCGGATGATTTTAGAAAATTGTGGTAGTAAAAAAAAAACGGTCTAGAGTTTGTGAATTGGTGTTTGTCTCCTGTCTTATAAAATTATATGACTTTTGCTATTTTCATTTTGTTCGGGAATTTACCTTTTAAAAATTATAGATTTTTGATACACATACAACGGTGCCAGTGCTAGAACGGTGCAGAACCATTTAAGTACCTTTTAAACATGCAATTTTTTGTAAAATTAAAATGAATGACATTTTTTGACATTCAAGTTAAACAGACTAATAATTTAAATATTTCAGTTATATAAATTAAATAAAGTATCAAATTCAAAAATAAGAAAGAAAATCCACAACAAAATGTCATATATATTTAAGCAAAACAGAACATAGAGAGAGTGCTATAACATAACAACCTTTTTGTGTTGTAATTTTGATGCTCATAATTTTGGTGGATCGTGAATGCAACCTCGCTTGCCGTAACCGTCATTGGTGCATAATGAGGAAATGCTGCGTTGTTGTTGTTGTGACTACTGGCTAGCGTGGTGGCCACTTGCGTTGGCACCAGGGCTGTAGAACCAAATTTTGGTACTCGTCCCTAGTCTGGTAGGATCAGGTGGCATCATTCCGCGTTGGCCGTTTTTCCTGGAAAAATTGGTAAAATTGTAAATTTAACCACTTACGGACTAAACGTTAGAGGTTCGTTTGTGTTAGTCTCCCTCAGGAAAAACTCCTGAGCAACTGCGGATCCAGACATTGTTTTATTTTAAAGGCTTTATAATTATCATTACCAATTATATTGCCTTTCACAAGTTGGTCAGCAAAACACAGGTTATGGTTTTACTTGTTGCATGTTTACTGTACATTAGTGTATACAGTGGTACCTCAGTTTTCCTTAGTAATTCCCTTTCAAAAGGTCCATTAAGGACCGAATCGTATGCAAAACAACCCATTTTTCCCCCCATAGGAAATAATGTATTGGGGTGTCCAAAGTGCGGCTGGAGCTTAAATGTATCAAAAGTACACCCTCAAGCTCCTAATACAAACATTTTTTCTGTTTGTATCCAAGGTGGAAAATGTTTGTATACTCCTGCTCTATTATAAGAGTATATAATAGTTGTAACCCACAGATAATGTACAGTACAGTGGAGCCTTGATTTACGAAATGTATTCGTTCTTAAAAAGGGTTTGTAAGTAGAAAAGTTTGTATAGGGAAGCTCATTTCTCCATAAAAAGCCATGTACATATGAACAATGTCCAAAGGCCATTTTTTAGTAAAAGTTTGTACATTTTGAACACAATATACAACGATATGCAATACTGTATATCAAACAAACATTACAAGGGGTTGACGGATCAACTTTCTATCTAATCAAGCTAAAACAATGCATGTATGTATGTAGCCACACATGCACGCACATTGTCACTAGACCTGTGGTACACTCACAGTTTGAAATCACAAAACTCCTTATCCTTTAGGCAGGCCGCTACAATGACTAGTAATAAAAAAATAAATCTACCTTGGTGGTTAATCTTCTTTGTTTACAGCGGATGGGTGGACGAGCTGTTGTCAACAAAGCTATGGATAGTTCCTGAATGTTTCAAACGACACATCGCTTGTCCATTGATTTCTTTGGACTCATATTTAGCTTGCAAAACTAGAAAAATGTTGTAAAAAGGCAAAAAAGCTTTTTTTTGGTCTGTAGTTTGTGAATCAAAAAGTTTGTACAATAAGTGGTTCGTAAATCAAGGTTCCAATAGGGTTGTTCGGTATACCGGTACTAATGAAGTACCGCAGTACTAATGAATTAAAAATTATACTATACTGCCTTTGAAAAATACCAGTACCTTTTTGAGTCACCCGCATGCTGCCGCGCGGCGGTGACGTACAGAGCTGAGGGGCATGATGTAGAGTGTGTCAGCAAGCATACACGTAGCACATACAAGCAAAAACAGTGTGGAGAGGAGGAATAGCAAAAACAGCATTTCTATTGGTTAATAGAAGGCTGTGTGAAGCGCAATATGGAGGTATTTGGGCTTCAAAACTACGGATAAAGGCGACGCTTTAAACACGGAAGCGCCATGCTGCAAGCTTTGTTTTAAAACATGCCTCGCCAAAGATGGCATTAAAGCATTACAATGTTTGCTTCAAACTTAGGTAAACATTTAAATAACAGTCATCATGACCTGCACAAGGAGTTTAAAGGTAATGTTGTTAACTAGCTCCCCTGCTCTGCACATGTAGGTATGTAGAAGCGCACACAGCTGTTTGGCTTGTTGCCAATTATTAGTGCAGTCAAAATTGCCCAAGTAGTGTAATCCAATGCAAGTGAAATGACTGAATTTTGTTACAAATTCCTGCAATTTGTGTTTCATCTTTAACAATGTGTGTTCTACCTGCTGCATATATTATCTGTGTACTTTTAGCCTTAGTATTGTTTTTAGTACTAATGTTTGTCTTTATCTTAAAGCACAGACAGAGTGGCAAGCATAAATCATTAAGAATTCAATACATTGTAAATAAAGCGTTCTATTTTATTCTAACCTAATCCTAGATTATGACAGACTATATGTTATATATACAATTGTTCTTTAAGTGCAACAAGAAAAGCCCATTGTGTTGAATGACTTTTAATGTTTATTTTAACCTTTTAAAATTGTTCTTTGAGTGCAATAGGAAACTTAAGTTTAATGTATTGTAAGAGTTTCTGTTCTAACAAAGCAAATAATGTACATTTGTATTATTTTGAAAAGTATTGAAAAACATTTTGGTACCGGCACAAAAATATTGGTATTGGGACATCCCTAGGTTACACTGTATCTTTTGGCTGAATGTGTTTTTTTTTGTCTCAATAGTGGTCTTGGTGGAAGTGTGATTATTGGTTGTCATTTTGCAAGAAAGTGTAGTCATGGGACATGAAGGCAGTAAAGGAATTTTCAAAAATGATCATTGCAGGCTGGGTGAAAGTGGAGATGTGCCGCTGGTTCGACATGAAGGCCGCGGTTCTGAGGGTTTTCTGGAACATGTGTTCAAGCATGCTGCCAAAGAGCTGTTTGGGCTGGATGTCTACAAGGTCACATATAAGGCCCTTAGGTGAGGCAAGATGATACAAGTGAGTTTGCATAGAGGGGAACTGATTTCATTTTGAAATTTTGCAGAAACCGTGATTTCCAGGAGGTGACGCTAGAGCGAGATGGAGAAACACTGCTGCAGTTTGCTGCAGTCTACGGTTTCAAGAACATCCAGACCTTGGTGCACCGCATGCGAAAAGGACGGGTGCCTTACCAGCTGGTGGAAGTCTTGTCCTGCCCAGGGGGTAAACACTGCAACACTGACCTCATTCCTTTGGTGGTCATGGTTTGTTTGTTTTTTGCTGACATGCTTCTCTATGATCCTCACAGGGTGCTTGAGCGGCCGTGGTCAAGCAGAGAGTGAGTCAGTGGGCCGGGTGGATAAAAACCTGGTCCAGCAGATGGAGGAGGTATACAGCAGCTTGTCAGTCAGTCTTCCAGAAGTCAACCCCACCTTGCAGACACTTTATCAAGACTGGCTTCAGGGCCAGGAGTCACAGCAAGCTGGAAATCTGCTGCACACCCAGTATAAGAGTCAGAGTCCGATCTCCTTACAGCCCCCCCACATGCAGTGGTGAGGATAAAGGAGCAATGCTTTAGTTTTACAACTAAAATGAGGGTACATCTTTTGTTTGCTTGGGAATTGGCTTGAACTTCCCCACAAACTATTGTGATACGTTAAGGACCTGTCAGTACGTTTGAACCGATCAGGGTTCTTGCATTGATGGGCAATGCATAACAGAAATGATACTTTTGTGCAGACAAGGTCACAAATATGATGCGATTTATTGTGGCCAAAATACCAAACAATTAGCCAACTAAGAATAGCTTCTTTGAACATACATATTTTTTTCAAAAGTTATCTACATTGAACGCACGCATCAACAGTGTCACAATGATAATTATGCAACATAATCATCCTGTTGTCTCATCGAACAATGAAAACATTTGAGTTTTAAGTGTTTGACATGATCAGTATTGTTTTTTGTAATGGTACAAGCCTTGGCAGCATGATGTACTAGTTGTTACCTCATAATAAGGATTCTGTGTGCATCTCTGTGTGGATGATTGGTAATGTGTATGTGCCCTGTGATTAACCGTCAACCATGCAGTCCAGGGCGAACCCCGCCTCTTTCTTAAAGTCTGCCGGGGTAGGCTCCAGCACAACCGCGACCCAAATGAGGACAGACTATATAGAAAATTGATGAATGGCTGTTTGTCATTCAGCACAACAAACCAAGGCAACATTTTTGTTTTAATTTATGCTTACCGATAAGTGTTCTGTCTTTTATAAGATCAATACATGCTGATGACTAAAAATGTCGGACGAATGAAACTTGGTGGTCTTATTCTTTTACAGCAGGGGTGTCATGGGGACCTGTTCGTTTATTGTGTGGGGGTCCCCATTTTTTTGTGAAGAGGCGTGTGTAAAATGTCAATTATTGAATGATAACACGCTTTATTTGAAATTTTACTGCAAACGTATTTCTCACCAATTAGTGCTCTGTTAGAATTTAACTTATAAAAGTGTAATTGCTGATCATTCCCACTGGTTCTGGTTGAAATCCTGGACAGAGTTGCGGTAGCAAGGTACAGGGCATCCGGAAAGTATTCACAGCGCTTAACCTTTTCCACATTTTGTTATGTCACAGACTTATTCCAAAATGCAATACATTAATTTTTGTCCTCAAAATTCTACAAACAATACCCTGTAATAACAATGTGAAACTTTTTTTTTAGAAAGGTTTGCAAATGTATTAAAATATAAAACTAAGAAATCACATGTCACAATTACAGCCTCAAGTCTTTTTGAATACGATGCCACAAGGTTGGCACACCTATCTTTGGGCAGTTTTGCCCATTCCTCTTTGCATCACCTCCATAAGTTTGGATGGGAAGCGTCGGTGCACAGCTATTTTCAGATCTCTCCAGAAGTGTTCTATCGGATTCAAGTCTGGGATCTGGCTGGGCCACTCAAGGACATTTACAAAGATGTCCTGAAGCCATTCCTTTGATGTCTTGGCTGTGTTATCAGGGTTGTTGTCCTGATGAACTGTTGCCCCAGTCTGAGTTCAAGGGCGCTCTGGAGCAGGTTTTCATCCAGGATGTCTCCGTACATTGCTGCATTTATTTTTCCCTCTATCCTGACTAGTCTCCCAGTTCTTGCTGATGAAAACCATCCCCACAGCATGATGCTGCCACCACCATGCTTCACTGTAGGGATGGTATTGGCGAGCGGTCCCTGGTTTCCTCCAAACATGACGCCTAGCATTCATGCCAAAGAGTTCAATCTTTGTTTCATCAGACCAGAGAATTCTGTTTCTCATAGTCTGAGAATTTTTCAAGTGCTTTTTGGCAAACCTTTTACTAAAAAATAAAAAATGTCTTCAATCTGGCCACTCTACCATGCAGGCATGTTTGTTGGATTGCTGCAGAGATGGTTGTCCTTCTGGAATGTTCTCCTCCACAGAGGAATGCTGTAGCTCTGACAGAGTGACCATCGGGTTCTTGGTCACTTCCCTAACTAAGCCCCTTCTGTCCCGATCGTTCAGTTTAGACGGCCGGATGGCTTTAAAAAGACTCTTATAGTGTTTACAAACCTATCTTCCATTTACGGATGACCGAAGACACCGTGCTCATTGGGACTTTCAAAGCAGAATACATTTTTCTGTACCCTTCTTTAGATTTGTACCTCGAGGCAATCCTGTCTCGGAGGTCTACAGACAATGCCTTCGACTTCATTCTTGGTTTGTGCTCTGCCATGCACTGTCAAGTGTGGGACCTTATATATGGACAGCTGTGTGACTTTCCAAATTATGTCCAACCAACTGAATTTACCAAAGGTCGACTCCAATTAAGCTGTAGGAACATCTTTAGGATGATCAGTTGAAACAGGATGCACCTGAGATCACTTTGGAGCTTCATGGCAAAGGCTGTGATTACTTACATGCATGTGATTTCTTAGTTATTTATTTTTAATAAATTTAAAAAAAATAAATCTAAAAAAAAATGTCACTTTGTTCTTCTGGGGCATTGTGTGTAGACATTTGAAGAGATCATTTAATTTATTCCATTTTGGAATAAGGCTGTAACATTAAAAAAAAAAAGTGAAGCGCTGTATTATTATAATTATTTTGCACCAAATGTATATTACAGTATTGAACAACTCATTTCCATGAATTTATTTTAGTACAAAACTTGCTTCAAATTAAATTCAAGTTTGATTTTAAAAAATATGAAAATTGTTTCTCATATATTCAAGTGTGAAAAACGAAATTCTGCTTAGGGCCCCAAAATTTAGCCTGGAGCAGCCCTAAATAAGATTTTAATTGGTTGCAAAAATTAAGGGGAGAAATGGAACAGAAGGGCACAATGTAACACGAAAAAGTTGAGATGTTAATGTTAAAGAGTGTAAAAAATGTTTAAGCCTTTTTACAAATTTTCATCAATACCAAAAAGATCAAAGTAGCCACTCGCATCTTTTTTTATATTTTCAGTATGCAGCCCTCAGTGTAAAAAGATTGGTCACCTCTGCTTTAATGTGTTTTGTCATGCTCCTTATAGAGTACAACTAAACCCAAAATGGTCATTCTTATTTTGTTGAATACTATCTATTTGGCAATTCTGTTTCTCTCATTTAACATTTAATGAGAGTCTTGTAGATAAAGATACCCATTCAAACATTTTTCAAAAGACAAATGTTGACTACTAACTTGGCAATGGAATAAACTTTTCACCCAGCCTGCAAAGCTTTTCACATACATAAACCACCGCAAAGCAACGTGCTGAGTAATGTAAAGACGAGTATGTCATTTCCTTTGTCAACCACATCGCTTCATTGGTGTGAAAAAGTCAAGTCAGTCTGCTGTGATCAACAAAGCTGCTGCATGCATCACATTTTAATAGGAAGCATGGAAGTTGGCTGGTGGATCTGTGCGCTTGGATTACTCAGCATTCCAGCTGGAGTGAACACCTGGCCAGGTGAGGAATATCAAATATGTTTTGCACTGTCAAAACACAAATGGTTTTATCAATACCGAGCTATCTTTTCCTGTTTGTTGAAGACTTACAATTTTACCTGACAATAACATTTGCATTGCTTACATAATACATCATTCTCAATATTTAAATTTTAAAGTACCAATGATTGTCACACACACACTAGGTGTGGCGAAATTATTCTCTGCATTTGACCCATCACCCTTGATCACCCCCTGGGAGGTGAGGGGAGCAGTGGGCAGCAGCGGTGGCCGTGCCCGGGAATTATTTTTGGTGATTTAACCCCCAATTCCAACTGATGTCTGCATATTTTTACTAGTATTTAAAAAAATATTGGAAATATTTTTGCTAACTAAAGTCATACCTGTACAATTCAATATGAAATTAAAAAAACAGGAATTAAAATATATTTTCAAAATGCACACATCCTTAATGAAACACCTCATACCTCAACTGACCGGGTCAGCATACATGGTTAACAATTACATTTTAGTCAAGGTTCTGGCTTTTTTAAACTTAAAATTTTCTTATGATGAAGCCATGGTTAGTAATTTTTTTACCCCAAAGAGGGCCACTTGCAGAACTAGAAAAGCACTCAAACAGCGAAGCAAAGAATCCTTAAAATATCCTGAATCCAGACAGTGTTCAGGATCGCCCCCAAAACGCAATCACTTCTTACTTATCCCATTTCTGACATTGACTCAAGTTTCTTCCAAATCTTCCTTTGAGCTATTTTGCTAACTAACTAACTGACAAACACGCATACAAATGTCGGCAATTTCATAACTTCCAAGCAGAGGTAAAAATAAGAGCCTTTGTTTATGTTTTTATATATTTGTATTTTATAAAGAAAAATAAAGTTGTGAGTTACCATATTCTAAACGGGAGCTATTCCTTTGTAAAAGTTGCCAAAACGCACCTGAAAGACACTCAGACAACGTGAAACTAAATTCTCTGGTCTGATGAGACAAAGATTGAAATTTTTGGCGTGAATGCCAGACATCATGTTTGGAGGAAAGCAGGCACCGCTCATCACCAGGTCAATACCATCCCTACAGTGAAGAATGGTGGTGGCAGCATCATGCTGTGGGGATGGTTTTCAGCGGCAGGAACTGGGAGACTAGTCAGAATAGAGGGAAAGATGAATGCAGCAAAGTACAGAGACATCCTGAATGAAAACCTGCTCCATAGCGCTCTTGAACTCAGACGGATCATCATTCAGCAGTACGACAACCCTAATTATACAGCTAAGACGTCAGGACAACTCTGTAAATGTCCTTGAGTGGTCCAGCCAGATCCCAGACTTGAATCTGATAGAACATCTCTGGAGAGATCTGAAAATGGCTGGGCAACCGATGTTTCCCATTCAACCTAATGGAGCTTGAGAGGTACTGCAAAAAGGAATGGGTGAAACTGCCCAAAGATAGGTGTGCCAAGCTTGTGGCATCGTATTCAAAAAGTCTTGAGGCTGTAATTGCTGCCAAAGGTGCATCAACAAGGTATTGAGCAAAGGCTGTAATTACT
>NC_084738.1:32639563-32669563 GCF_033978785.1 Entelurus aequoreus
GCAAGTATGATATATATATGCATATATATACATACATATGCATATTATGTGTATATATATATATATATATATATATATATGCATATTATGTATGTATATATATGTGTGTGTATATATATAAATATATACATACATATATATATATATATATATACATATATATATATATATATATATATATATATATATATATATATATATATATATATATATATATATATATATGTGTGTGTGTATATACTGTATGTATATATAAAGTCTTATTATAATTTCAACAGAGGGCACTCTACTTTGACAATTATTTTATTTCCTAAAGCTTAATTTTTCATTCGGTTAATCATTTCTTTGTTTACAATTGAAGTTTTCCTATATGTATTTTTTTAAATTTTTGACAGTAACTTGTTTTATTTTATTTTGCCTATCATTCACAAGCTTTATGTAAGACAAGAACACATTTGTCTTTTTTAATGCACTGTACAACTACAAGGTGGCTAAAAATGCAGCTAATGGGAGTAATCTATTGCGCCCTCATACAAAACATTCAAAAACACCAACAATACTCCATTTACATGCCCGCCCTGAATATTAACCAAGTATTAGCGATATTGTTATTACAAACACTAATGCAGAGGAACTACTTTTAGCCGTGCCGTGATTACAAAGAGGTAATGCAAAATTTGCTTATGCAGAATCAGTGAGCTGCTGCATCGCCTCTGAGTTGGTGAACGTTAATTCTAGATTGTAAATCATGCCTCTCACTTGTATAGTGGAAGGTTGTTGCCATAAATCGAGAAGTTGGTCAACTTTGATTTTCAACTTAGGCTTTTCAACTTATTTCTTGTTTAGCACTTAGCAATAATGCCACTTGCTGGGTCTGTTTAGCACACAGCTTCTAAAACTTGTAGCTTTTCCTCCGTATATCCATCCATCCATTTCCTACCGCTTGTCCCTTTTGGGGTCGCGGGGGGTGCTGGAGCCTATCTCAGCTGCATTCGGATGGAAGGTGGGGTACTTTTCCTCTGTATATTCAGGCTAAAAAATATAAGGTTCTGGATCATCATTTGTCCCAAAGTAGTTATTTTTGGGGCTCATGAAGTCTGCCAGGATTAGTAGTTGTTAATATTACATGTTATTGTGGATGTGCCTGTTACTACATTACATATATAATTACAGCATTTGTAAAAAAAAAAACGTTAAAGGCGGTTTTTGGATGTTTTTTAGAATGTTTTATTTGCAGAATGGAGCAAATCCCATTAACTCCATTGTTGGTTGACTTTTGCTTATGTTTATTTATGAGTTAGAATGCATTAAAAAAATAAAAACATGTGTGCTTGTTTCCCATAAGAATTGTAAATGATAGGCAAAATTTAAAAAAAGAGCAGTTCCCCTTTAAAGATGAGCACTGTTTTGGTTAGTAATAAATCAGATACTGGGTGTGTTTTACATCTTCACATATTTTTTTCCAACCTGAACACTTTTCTCAGGTTAAGTTAGGATGCTTCACTAAAAAAAGAGTGAGAACAGCTGTAATAAAAAGCCACGCTCATGTCCAATATACAGTAGTGGCAAATGTTTCTTTATAATACATTTAAAAAATAAACATAGCATTTATTTTAATTATAAATCTTAACAGACTCTTCGGCTGTGTTTGGAGAGGCAGGGTTTTCATCTTGCAGACCAAAGGTGTGTATTGTTGGTAGTGGTCCAGCAGGTTTCTACACAACCCAGCACTTGATTAAGGTATGACTATAGTCATTTACATATGTAGTCTTAGTACTGTACTGGTATACAGAAGTGTTTTGATACATGTGTGTCAAGGGAAAATGGATTGTTTTTTTAGATTTATATAACTATTTTTACCTCAATGTGAGAGTGAGATACAATTATGATGTAAAATTGAGAAAAAATTAAGACGTCAGATATTTTTGCATTTAACAGTGTGTTTATTATTGTGGTCGGATTGTTTAGTGAAAGCATAGATACATAGAGATATTCATAATTCCTGATTTTTAGGTCTTTTAACCTTATTACTTATAATACAGTATGTTTTAACTGGACTTGAAGGGATTGAAATACTGTATGTTTACATTATCCTATCAGGCTCGTCAAGACATTGAAGTGGACATTTATGAGCGACTACCTGTTCCCTTTGGCCTGGTCAGATTTGGGGTTGCTCCTGATCACCCCGAAGTAAAGGTAAGGCCTAATGCAGGGTCGTCCAATTTTTTTTCCACCGAGGGCTGCATACAGAAAATTGACACTTTGAGGGACAGTTTGACACATTTTGTACATACATTTAATCCAGAGTAGTTCAATATATGCTAAGATATCAGAACAAAACATCTTAGCTTTGTGTTATAGGTGACAAAGTAAATTAGTGTAATATCGAATAATGTATCGTTTTATGTTCTTTTCAGAGTATGCCCATTGTCAGTAAAAAAAACGAGATGCATAACAAAAATAACCCAGGTCTCTTAGCAGGGTTTTGCACTGAAGCTGGACAAAATTTGACATTTTCTCTTTTTGGATGCTATAAGGTTGGCACCTGTTTTTTTTTTTTCTTCGAGCATAATCACTGACAAATGAATTACTTCCTCAGAACGTCATCAACACATTCACACAGACAGGCAAAAATGCCCGCTGTAGTTTCTACGGTAACGTTAACATCGGAAAGGATGTGAGCGTTAAAGAGCTACAGCAAGCCTACCATGCTGTTATATTGGTAAGATGCTTATTTGAAAAGTTAGTTTTGTGTAAATGTATGTGTGTTATACTTATTATTTTAATATATGTTATGGTAGAGTTATGGGGCAGAAGGAAACAGGAGTATGGGGATACCTGGAGAAGACTTGGCCGGCGTGTACTCTGCAAAAGACTTTGTGGGCTGGTACAATGGACTGCCAAGTTGTCAACAGGTACTGTCATTCTCTTCACAAAGCAGATTTTTTTGTTCAGGTTTTGCTTCTTGAACTTCAGATATTTTTGTTTCCATTCAGCTGAGTCCAGACTTAAGTTGTGAAACAGCAGTTGTCCTGGGTCAAGGCAACGTGGCTTTGGACGTAGCAAGAATACTACTGTCTCCCATGGACATGTTAAAGGTATGCAAACACTGGCAAAGACATTATTGGTGTTTACAGTAAAAGGCGCAGAGTGTGTCTTCTGCTTCTAATGAATGTCAAAATGGATGTCTTTTTTTGCTGCTCAACAGTGCACTGGATTAAAACACTGTCAAATCTCAACATACATAATTGAAGCACATCACATGTACTAGTCTTCATTCCATCATTTTTTATTTGTCATGGAGATGATCATTTTGCATGGATCCTTTCTTGGTGAAGAGCTACGAGACTGTCAGTGGCTGTGAGATTATATTCCAGCCATCTATTTTCTCCCGCTTGTCCCTCTCGGGGTCGCAGTGGGCTGGAGCCTATACCAGCTGCACTCGGGCAAAAAGCAGGGTACACCCTGGACAAGTCGCCACCTCCTCGCAGGGCCAACACAGATAGACAGACAATTATTCACACTCGCATAACAGGAAATAATAACAAGACATTATACTTCTTCTTTGCATGCGATTGCTGACAAATAGCGTTGACAAGCTAAAATAACAACAGATAAACCTCAAACCTATAAGGCAGGACGCTATGTTACAGCGATCCCTAGATATTTCCCCAGGCATTACATTATGGGATTGGGGCGTACACCCTGGACTAAGCGCCAGTCAGTGGCACAAACTAAAAACCATGAACACTTACGACCAATTACAATTTTTCAATTAACCTATCATGCATCTTTTTTAATTTTTTGAAAAACCCACTGAGGGAACATACAAACTCCACATATAGATGCCTAAACAGAGATTTGAACCCTCAATCTATGGAGTGTGTGGCCTACAAGCTAACCACTCGGCCACCATGCAGCCTTAGTTTACATTGAACCAATGTAAAAAAAAATGTAGACGGTTTATGATACATAATATTACTAAGTGGCACTCTTTTTTTATTTTATTGAAAGTTTGGACATTTTAAAAATACAATGGGGTTAATTATCTGTATTCATTGTTTACACAAGATGCAGTCGTTCCTCACCACATCATGCTTCAAATATTGCAGCTTCACCACATTGCAGATTTCTGGGGGATATTTTCTTGCAGCATATTCTTTAACTGTTGGTCCTAAATAAACAAAAAACTATCAATACTACAGTAGTATTGGGCATTAGAGGAGACCAAACCAATCAGAATGTGCTGTTTAGTATAGTGGCCACTGATTAGCTCAGCCTCTATTGGATTAAAATAGTTTAAATGTAACTAAATGGTGTTCTTTCATGTCTAGATGGCTCTCATAATGTTGAAAAACATAGTACATGGTCCTTTGTGTGTAGGTATATCAATATATCAGGATCAGAAATACTTTATTAATCCCCGAGGGGAAATTATTTATAGCCTCTCTTCATGAAAATATTCCATCAAATGTGATTAAGAAATGTGTTTAGGTATGTTTTATTATGTCAGAAGGAGCATTTCCATTCCAAATAGAGCAAATACTACTACTACTATTATGCCTTTGCTGTATCATTGTGTTTTAATCATGCTTACAGATTACACATTTTCCCTAACCCTAACCCTAATTTCCCAGTTAAGCGGCACCCTGGCCATTGATACTGTAAATAAACTACACAAGACCCACACGTCTTATTGTTGACATAAATGGAAACGTGTTTCTGTTGGTTTGCAGAATACTGATATCACCCAGGCAGCCCTTGAAGCTCTGATGGAGAGCCAGGTCCGTAGAGTGCTAATTGTTGGCCGTAGAGGACCAATGCAGGTCGCCTGCACAATCAAGGTGAGTGAGTGTTGTAGTATTTTTTAAAAGGACAACTTATTATGACTTAACAAAAAAAAATCAAGACCAATCTTTCATAATGGAATCCAAGTCCCACTTAATAGCACATAATTGTGGTGCTCTTCACTGTGCACTCAACTCTTCCCCGAGCAATACAGCGGAAGCACTAATTTCAAGCATTTTTGAGGCTACACAATTTGGAGCAATTTCTATTCAAACAACATTTATGAGAAAGGTATGCCATTAAGTCATTAAAAACTGAATTTAATCCACATGATATCAGCATACCTCAGGAGAACGAAGTTCAGACTCACAAAAGATTTAAAACTCAACTAGTGTATTTTGCTTTTTCTTTGGCTTTATGTTGCTTTTTTTGTGACACCTATTCTAAAATAAGAATATATACCTATAAGTTAGGGGTGGGCTATACTGAAAAAATTTGAAGTAATCCTGCGCCAGTATCGCCTTTGCCGTTACCAATACTTTTTTTCAAGATCATTTAGTTACATTTAAGAATGTTGACAATCAAAATATTACATGTGAACATTTTAACAATATAGATATATACATATACAAAATAAAATGTAGCATTATCAACAAAAAAAAGTTATTTTCATACCCCTTTTATTAAATACAATTCACGGTAGATGCTTGTATGCAATTTACACCACCATGAAAATTTTTTGGGAAAAATTCAACAACCCCTTTAAAGTGATCGCTGTCTCAGAGATATGGATTGATAAAAAAAGGAATAGATTTTGAACTGGAGGGATATGAACTAAATTACATCCACAGAACCAACAAGAACGGAGGAGGAGTAGTAGTAGTAGTAGTAGTAGTAGTACATGATGAAGGACTTGAACTACAAAATGGTGAATAACATGTAATTTGCTATTGACAATATTTTGGAATGTATGACCATTGAAATATGTAATGACAAAAGCAAAAACGTACTGATCAGTTGTATATATAGATCACCTACGTCAAACATTGACTAGTTTGAAAACTGGTTCAAGGTAACCTTCAATGAAATCATTCAAAAAGTAATTATCTTATGTGGACAATTTAACATTGACCTCCTTAACACTATTAAGCATAAAACTATTGATGACTTCATACACACAATGTATAGTATACGTTTATATCCTATAATCACAATACCAGGTAGAATCACCAGGCAAAGTGCCACACTTATTGACAATATATTTACAAATGATTTTGATAATAATACAACAAGTAGTTTTCTAATATCTGATATAAGTGTTCATCTACCGGTTTTTACAATCTATGATGGAAACTACAGAGTAACATTGCTGAAGATCTATAGAAGCAAAAAACAAGTGCAAAACGTATAAAAACAAGCTAACCAACGTTGATCTTACGAACATGTAGAAACTAATATTATAGTCATTTATTAGACAAGAACAAAAATATTATGAGAGCAACATGGGTTATCTTAAATAGTATTATTATAAATGGTGTTAAGAGGGATTACCCCGAATACTTCTTAAATGTAAAAAGTGACAATATGAAGGAAGTAGTTGAAAAGATTTCAGATCAGGTCAGTTGAGGACATAAATGACCAGATAGACAGAAATCCCAATTCGATGTTCCTCAAGAATGTGACAAAAGAAAAAAAAATTGTAAAGAAATGTAAATCCAAGACCTCAACTGACTGTCACCGAATATATAGGAAAGCCATAAAAAAAGTTATTGAAGAAGTTTCAGAGCCTTTATCGTATATTAGCAATCTATCATTTCAAATTCCCTAACAAAATGAAAATGGCCAAAGTTGTTCCAATTTATAAGACTGGAGACAAACACCAATTTACAAACTATAGACCTGTTTCCTTACTTCCACAATTTTCTAAAATCATCGAAAAAGTATTTAAAAACAGATTGGAAAAATTCATTAATAAAAGTGGAACACTTGTAGAGAACCAATACAGATACAGACCTAACATTTCAACATCAATGACATTTATCAAAATAATACAGGAAATAACCAATGCAAAAGATGGCAAACAGAGTGCAGCAGCAGTTTTTATGGATCTAACAAAAGCATTTGACACAAACAATCATAATATCTTAATTACTAAATTAGAACAATATGGAATCAGAGGGGCTGGTTTTAAACTGTATAAGAAGCTACTTAACCAACAGGAAGACATCCATCCATCTATTTTCTACCGCTTGCAATTTGTGAAAATAGGTAAAAGTATGTCAACAGCCCTTGAGATATCTTGCGGCGTACCCCAGGGATCAATACTGGGACCAAAATTGTTCAATCTTTGTATCAACGATATTTGTAAAGTTACAGAGGACTTAAAATTAGTATTTTTTGCCGAAGTGTCTGTGTGTGTTCAAGGGAAAACGCACAGAAGCTATTACAAATACCAAAAGAAATGAACAAATTAAAAAGAGGGTTTGACAAAAACAGACTTTCTTTGAATCTCAATAAAATGAAAACAATGCTATTTGGTAACAGTAGAAAAGAATGTCAAACACAAATACAGATAGACGGAGTAGACATTGAAAGGGTAAAATAAATCATATTTTTGGGAGTAATAATAGACGATTAAATGAAGTGGAAATCTCATATAAAAATACATAACACAAGGTGGCAAGAAATATTTATATAATAAAGTAAAATATGTTCTAGACCAAAAATCACTTCACATTCTCTACTGCTCGCTAGTGTACCATATCTAAGTTATGGTCCAGAAAAATGGAGAAATAACTACCAAAGTACAATTCATTCACTAACAGTGTCACAAAGTAGGTCAGTTAGAATAGTACATAATGTTGGATATAGAGAGCATAATTACAAACCTTTTATTAAAATATTGCAATTCAATGATTGGGTGTTTTTGCAAACAGCTAATATTATGTACAAAGCAAACTGTAACCTGATACCCAAGAATATACACAAATTCTTCTCAACAAAGGTGGCAAAATATAACTTCAGAGAAAAATGTACTTTGCACGTAAAACACTTAAAACCTTTAGTATATTAGTATGTGGAATTAAATTATGGATTGGGTTAAGCAAATAAGTCAAATAATGTACTAACTTAATGCAGTTTAAGAGGTTCTAACAATGTTTACAATGTATAAGGAAGAAGAACTTTATTGTAAATAAGATATGAATCATCTCTTTATGTGAATTGTAACTGACTTAACTATTTATGAAGAGAACTGTTGTATTTAGAAAACATTGGTATAATTGTGCTACAAATTGAAAACAGGAAGTGAACATGTATGTGTAAGAAACTGCTATGTGTGTCTATAACGTTGTTGATGAACCCTTTTTGGCCAAGCCTGTTAGGTTAAATTAGTAGAAGAGGTCGTGTTGTATGTAGTACGGTCAATAATTTGTCCTCGTATGGATTGTTATCTCACTGGAAAACACACATTTTGCATTTTGTTTATTATAGGAGGTCAGAGAAATGGTCAACCTGCCTGGGACCAAGCCTCAGATGCTGCCAACTGATTTTGATGGTGTCCGTGAAGCTCTTCAAGGTGGAAGTTTAATTATTTTTTAAGTAGCACCTTCTAATTTTAGGATCATACATTTACTGCTCATTTCATTAGGTAGACCTGCTGACCAAATATATAATCCAACCATCCATCTATTTTCTATACTGCTGGAGCCTATCCTAGTAGACTGTGTGCAACAGGCGGGGTACACCCTGTCAATCACAGGACACATATAAACAAACAACCATTCATACTCACATTTACACCTATCTACTTTTGGTCCACTAGTCACTATTCCACTAGTCTGCTATATACATAATTACATAGTTTAAAAATAGGCTTTTACAAATACAAAAATGCCTATTGTTGCAGTTGTACTTTTCATTGAATTTGCAGTCACACGTGAAAAAACATTCAAAAGTATGACGACAAGAAGCTGTGGTTTCCTGATCAAAACTT
Organism: Entelurus aequoreus; assembly: GCF_033978785.1. NCBI lineage: Eukaryota > Metazoa > Chordata > Actinopteri > Syngnathiformes > Syngnathidae > Entelurus > Entelurus aequoreus. The sequence continues at coordinate 32,648,346 of NC_084738.1, forward strand.
GCACCTCCATGTTTGAGCAGTAAAGGCAGTGTTTTCTTTTATTTTTTTGTTTGTTTTTTGAACAGTTTGTCCCCCAGTTATCTGTCCTCATTCGTCCGACCGCTTGCCATGTCCTTGTTAGTGAAAAACACTTGATGATGAATGTACAGTACAGTTCAGGGTTTATTATGATACCTAGTGAATTGAGTAAAGGCAGAGAGCGCTGCCGTTATAGGAAATGTGCAACGACCAGTCAGTTGTCTAATAGTGTAACACAGGTGCTTCCTCGTCTCTTTGTGTTCTCTCTTTAGTCGTCACTATGCGTTGAGGGAGAGGGTTAACACAATACAAATACTCCAAACAACCTTGGCTTGTTTTCTTAAATGTATTCATTCAGTCTGTACCCACATCAACACATACACAATATAAAAGTAACCAACTATTAATGTTTGTTTAAATACTTTCTCATGTACATTTCTTCTTTCTGAAAGATGAGGACTTACCACTATCTATCACTATCATTATAAATATTAAACAGTTTTGTGTGAGCGAAGTCAGTACTGTAACTGGATTGATCAGTAACGTTATTGTTGGATTATAATGCACTTCTAGTTTCAGAAGATAGTCCTGTTCCTTTCTTCAGGTAATACATAAAATCTGGATAGAGGCAAAAATACATATACCATATTATAAAATGAAATACATTGCAGTATATAGTATATAAACACACACTCAAAGACATGTATTTATTTCAATGTACTTAATATAGATAAATAATATAAATATGTATATTATATTTTCTAATTTGTATATTTTAATAGTTTATTTTTAGTATTACAAATAATATTGTATTTATATAATATTAGATTAAAAAAAAAAAAAAAGTTCTTTGTTAAAAAATATAGCATTTATTATTGATTCAATTTTATTTTTTTAGTAAATGCTTATATGTCCAGACTTGTGTATAGTAACATCAATGGTAAAATGCAATTTGGGAGTAATTTCAAAACAATGTTTTAAGTGTCAGTTAGTTTACAGGTGTCAAACTCTTGGCCCTAGGGCCAGATCTGGATCGTCACATCATGTTATGTGGCCTGAAAAAGCTTGGAAATAATGTGTGTCAATAAAGCACTTCAATAAAATGTATTTGTTCTTTCAATTTTGACAGAAAATGTGCATGTATGCAATCGCATCTCTGATCATGCCACAAACATTTAATTTACTTATATTCCAAGCATTTTTCTTTTAACATAAAAATTATTAAATTCTGCTTGTCACCCTGACTTATGATTGTAAAGCAAGTTATCGATCAATGTGTATGGAATAAAAATATAATAACATGCATAAGATAATCAAATACATAGGCAATTGTGGAATAATATCATGAGGCAATTAAACATTATTCACATATATTCAGTGTTACAGGCATCTCAAAATGGCAGCCATAACTGCGATGTGACCCTCAATGAAAACGAGTTTGACACCCCGGAATTAGTCTTGCAAATGTCAGATGCAGTTTACTGTTAATATTAACACAAAAAAAACACTTTTTACTCAGGAATGACGATGGCGTGATAAGTCATTTTGTATCTTTAACTGTAACAAAAAGTTTAAAGTTAAAGAAAAGGTTAACTACAGCAAAATGCAGTATAAAAATAAATAAAAACATTTACCTTAGTTTAAAAAGTACCACTGAACCTGGACTTTCCTATAAAAGTTACACCGGATTTTGTTTAGTTAATCTTGGTTGTCAAAAATTATATATATACACTAGGAGGTACATTTAGTTTGATATCAGAAAAAACACTGCCTACACTATGGCTGTTTCAGATTTACCAAGACCACGAAAGCGTCTCACAGAGTTGATGTTGAAGGCAGCCATCGAGCTTCCAGCAGAAAAAGAGCAGGAAAAAAGTAATAAGGCTTCACGCAGTTGGGGATTTCGATTCTTCCGGAGCCCAGTCCAGGTCCTTCCAAGTGCTGATGGCACCAGGACGGCTGGCATCCGCCTGGCAGTCAACAAACTGGAGGTAAACTGATTTTCATTTTCCTTGGACTGATGATTGCTGAATTGACATGTCTAACATCAGGGTTCAGGTGAGGCAGCGCGTGCAGTGCTCACTGGTGAAGTGGAGGACGTGACCTGTGGCCTTGTCATCAGCAGCATTGGCTACAAGAGCCTCCTCATTGACCCATCGGTGCCGTTTGACTCTCAAAAAGCTATAGTCCCGAACCTAATGGGCCGTGTTCAACAAGCTGCAGGTACTTTTATAAAAATACAGCACCAAGTGAGCTAAAATTAGAAAGATAAGTAAGCATGTGTCAAATTGTTCCTTGCTTCTAGGTCTTTACTGCAGTGGCTGGCTTAAAACTGGCCCAACTGGCGTGATAGCCACTACTATGAATAATAGTTTTGAAACTGCACGATCCCTAATTGAAGACATGGACTCGGGAAAATTGGACCTTTCTGCTGAAAAATCCGGTGCCCAAAAAATCAGAAATCTGCTTGAAAAGAGAGGTATTTTACTTGAATATATCTGTGTATTTGCAGTTGGTATTGACTTTGTTTCCCTCGGTTTTGAATTAATATTTTTAAAAACGGTAATTTAAAGAAGTGGTTTGACTGCGCAGGCTTCCTCCCACCTCCAAAGACATGCACCTGGGGGATAGGTTGATGGGCAACACTAAATTGGCCCCAGTGTGTGAATGTGAGTGTTGTCTGTGTTGACCCTGCGATGAGGTGGCGACTTGTCCTGGGTACCTTGCCTACCGCCCGAGTGCAGCTGGGATAGGCTCCAGCACCCCATGCAACCCTAAGGACAAGCGGTAGATGGATGGATGGGTTTGAGTGCTGCCGCTGTAAATCCAGCAGAGGGCGCTGTCCCAGGAAATATTTCAAGATTTAAGCAAGTAGACGCTTTGAAAGGATGAGATTAAGGGTTTTTTATGGGCGCATGATCGCTTTTTTGCAATACACGGGTGGGGGTTGGGGTCTAGGAATTCTGTATTCCACCTTTGCCTCATACATGAGAAATGCACTAAACAGCATACACTTCTAGTCGACTATACAAGAGTGACGGACATTTTACTTATTTCATATAGCTGTCAATGTTAGTCACACATTTCAGCAGGATTGTAAGATCCTACTTTGTACTGTATATATTTTCAAATGACATCAAATTGTCTCGTTTTATCGTCTCTGTAGAAATCAAGCCTGTAACCTTTTCGGGCTGGGAGAAGATTGACCGTGTGGAGACAATGAGGGGTGGGTCGACAGGAAAGCCCAGAGAAAAATTGCTGACCGTGGAAGAAATGCTGCAACTTGCCTGGATGTGACCACCGGATACAGCTTAGTGATTTCACAAAGCTGTATTACATTTTTATCGACAAAGACAAACCTTGATCCACATGAAAGAGTGCCAAGATCATGTAAAAAATATCAAAGAAAATTGTATTTGCATTAAATTGAGTTTGATGAAACATAAAAACCGTAAATGTGTAGTTCAGTAAAATTGGTATTTTTGACCAAAGCTGCAACAGGAAGGAAAATATTTCATTCCTACCGTTTTGAGTCCAGCCCCTGAATTTTTTTATGGTAGGTTTACGTCTCTTTAATGTGTATGTACTTGGCAGTTTGACATCCATTTGGTTTGAATTGAAGTTTAAAGAACTCTGCTGCTCGTCTTTTAACCAAAATCAAACGACGTGAGCACATTACCCCTCGACTGGCTTTCCTTCACTGGCTCCCAGTTACTTTTAGAGATAATTTAAAAATTTTACTTTTTAAAAAAATAAATGCCTACACCAAGAAGCCCCGCCCTATCTTATTGAGCTGCTGCAACTTTGTCCAAGCAGGACTCTTCAGACTAAAATACGGTAGACTAGATCCTCCTTGCTGCCCCAAAAACTAGGCTAAAAACAAGAGTCTTTACAGTGGCAGGCCCCTGACTATGGAACAACCTTTCACTATTAGGTCCTCCCAGTCTGAGCCAATTTAAATCTAGGCTAAACATATTTTCACTCCGACATTCAAATCCAGTTAGACATCTTTTTTTTCCTTGTTTTAATTTTACATTTTAGGTGACGTAAGTCACTTCTTTGAAGGTATATTTTACTACCGTATTTTATTCATCCTTCTGTGTTACGATGTAAATGTGACACTGTGCCCCTCTTAAGTCTGTACAGCACTTTGGCCAACAGGTTGTTTTTTTTTTAGATTTATAAATGTGCTATATAAATAAACCGAACTAAATGGTTGAAATAAAGAGTACTTAATGGGCACATCTGTCTCGGGGGGACATTTTTGCTTGATAGGGAATCAAGTACTTACAAATGTATTTTTCCTAGATTGTTTTAACATAGTCTTGAAAATAGCACAATTTTAGATTACATTGTAAAGGAGTAAAAAAACCAAACCATAATACCTGAATTTCATGAACAGAAATAGAAGCCAACTGTACATCCAGTTTACAAAGAGTTTGCTTCACTAGACTGAGAACAATGTTTTGAACTCAAGTGTTGCAGCCAACATGGTGTTCTAATTTAGTTCCTTATTTTAATCACCTTTGTAAATTATACACTTAGAAAATATTAAAACCTTAAACATTAGATTAATAAAAAAGTATTAAATCAACTTTCACTTAAAATTAAAAAGCAATGCATAAAAATTGGTGTAAATTTGTTTATTTTTTTAAATCCAGATTTCATAAATACTTGATGTTTTCTTCCTGCTGCAATTAGACACCGCACAATTTAAAAAACACATCTCCATTTCGTTATGAACATTGCGCATAGTCACATTACTGCTCAGATTGAATGATGTTGCACTTCAAATGTCACCTTGTGGCCCAACTCAACTTGGTGGTTGTCATGTGGCCCATGTCGTCACTCTGGTGGTGGCCGTGGCTTGAGTTGTCATCAGAAGTCACATTGTGGCCCATGTCATTTTGGTGGCCGTGGCTTGAGTTGTCATGGTGATGGCCCATCTCACTCTGGTGGTGGCCGTGGCTTGAGTTGTCATAGTGGTCATCAGAAGTCACATTGTGGCCCATGTCGTCCCTCTGGTGGTGGCCGTGGCTTGAGTTGTCATCAGAAGTCACATTGTGGCCCATGTCGTCACTCTGGTGGTGGCCGTGGCTTGAGTTGTCATAGTGGTCATCAGAAGTCACATTGTGGCCCATGTCATTTTGGTGGCCGTGGCTTGAGTTGTCATGGTGATGGCCCATGTCGTCACTCTGGTGGTGGCCGTGGCTTGAGTTGTCATCAGATGTCACATTGTGGCCCATGTCATTTTGGTGGCCGTGGCTTGAGTTGTCATAGTGGTCATCAGAAGTCAAATTGTGGCCCATGTCGTCACTCTGGTGGTGGCCGTGGCTTGAGTTGTCATAGTGGTCATCAGAAGTCACATTGTGGCCCATGTCATTTTGGTGGCCGTGGCTTGAGTTGTCAAGGCCCATGTCACTCTGGTGGTGGCCGTGGCTTGAGTTGTCATAGTGGTCATCAGAAGTCACATTGTGGCCCATGTCATTTTGGTGGCCGTGGCTTGAGTTGTCAAGGCCCATGTCACTCTGGTTGTGGCCGTGGCTTGAGTTGTCATAGTGGTCATTAGATGTCACATTGTGGCCCATGTCATTTTGGTGGCCGTGGCTTGAGTTGTCATCAGAAGTCAAATTGTGGCCCATGTCGTCACTCTGGTGGTGGCCGTGGCTTGAGTTGTCATAGTGGTCATCAGAAGTCACATTGTGGCCCATGTCGTCACTCTGGTGGTTGCCGTGGCTTGAGTTGTCATGGTGATGGCCCATGTCACTCTGGTGGTGGCTGTGGCTTGAGTTGTCATGGTGATGGCCCAGGTCGCTCTGATGGTGGCTGTGGCTTGAGTTGTCATAGTGATCATCAGAAGTCACATTGTGGCCCATGTCGTCACTCTGGTGGTGGCCGTGGCTTGAGTTGTCATGATGATGGCCCATGTCGCTGTGATGGTGGCTGTGGCTTGAGTTGTCATCAGAAGTCACATTGTGGCCCATGTCATTTTGGTGGCCGTGGCTTGAGTTGTCATGGTGATGGCCCATGTCGCTCTGATGGTGGCTGTAGCTTGAGTTGTCATAGTGGTCATCAGAAGTCACATTGTGGCCCATGTCATTTTGGCGGCCGTGGCTTGAGTTGTCATAGTGGTCATCAGAAGTCACATTGTGGCCCATGTCGTCACTCTGGTGGTGGCCGTGGCTTGAGTTGTCATGATGATGGCCCATGTCGCTGTGATGGTGGCTGTGGCTTGAGTTGTCATCAGAAGTCACATTGTGGCCCATGTCATTTTGGTGGCCGTGGCTTGAGTTGTCATGGTGATGGCCCATGTCGCTCTGATGGTGGCTGTAGCTTGAGTTGTCATAGTGGTCATCAGAAGTCACATTGTGGCCCATGTCATTTTGGTGGCCGTGGCTTGAGTTGTCATAGTGATCATCAGAAGTCACATTGTGGCCCATGTCGTCACTCTGGTGGTGGCCGTGGCTTGAGTTGTCATAGTGGTCATCAGAAGTCACATTGTGGCCCATGTCATTTTGGTGGCCGTGGCTTGAGTTGTCATGGTGATGGCCCATGTCGCTCTGATGGTGGCTGTAGCTTGAGTTGTCATAGTGGTCATCAGAAGTCACATTGTGGCCCATGTCATTTTGGTGGCCGTGGCTTGAGTTGTCATAGTGATCATCAGAAGTCACATTGTGGCCCATGTCGTCACTCTGGTGGTGGCCGTGGCTTGAGTTGTCATAGTGGTCATCAGAAGTCACATTGTGGCCCATGTCATTTTGGTGGCCGTGGCTTGAGTTGTCATGGTGATGGCCCATGTCGCTCTGATGGTGGCTGTAGCTTGAGTTGTCATAGTGATCATCAGAAGTCACATTGTGGCCCATGTCGTCACTCTGGTGGTGGCCGTGGCTTGAGTTGTCATGGTGATGGCCCATGTCGCTCTGATGGTGGCTGTAGCTTGAGTTGTCATAGTGATCATCAGAAGTCACATTGTGGCCCATGTCGTCACTCTGGTGGTGGCCGTGGCTTGAGTTGTCATAGTGGTCATCAGAAGTCACATTGTGGCCCATGTCATTTTGGTGGCCGTGGCTTGAGTTGTCATAGTGGTCATTAGAAGTCAAATTGTGGCCCATGTCGTCACTCTGGTGGTGGCCGTGGCTTGAGTTGTCATAGTGGTCATCAGAAGTCACATTGTGGCCCATGTCATTTTGGTGGCCGTGGCTTGAGTTGTCATGGTGATGGCCCATGTCGCTCTGATGGTGGCTGTGGCTTGAGTTGTCATAGTGGTCATCAGAAGTCACATTGTGGCCCATGTCGTCACTCTGGTGGTGGCCATCGCTTGCGTTGTCATGGTGATGGCCCATGTCGCTCTGATGGTGGCTGTGGCTTGAGTTGTCATAGTGGTCATCAGAAGTCACATTGTGGCCCATGTCGTCACTCTGGTGGTGGCCGTGGCTTGAGTTGTCATAGTGGTCATCAGAAGTCACATTGTGGCCCATGTCATTTTGGTGGCCATGGCTTGAGTTGTCATAGTGGTCATCAGAAGTCACATTGTGGCCCATGTCGTCACTCTGGTGGTGGCCGTGGCTTGAGTTGTCATAGTGGTCATCAGAAGTCACATTGTGGCCCATGTCGTCACTCTGGTGGTGGCCGTGGCTTGAGTTGTCATAGTGGTCATCAGAAGTCACATTGTGGCCCATGTCATTTTGGTGGCCGTGGCTTGAGTTGTCATGGTGATGGCCCATGTCGCTCTGATGGTGGCTTTGGCTTGAGTTGTCATAGTGGTCATCAGAAGTCACATTGTGGCCCATGTCATTTTGGTGGCCGTGGCTTGAGTTGTCATGGTGATGGCCCATGTCGCTCTGATGGTGGCTGTAGCTTGAGTTGTCATAGTGGTCATCAGAAGTCACATTGTGGCCCATGTCATTTTGGTGGCCGTGGCTTGAGTTGTCATAGTGATCATCAGAAGTCACATTGTGGCCCATGTCGTCACTCTGGTGGTGGCCGTGGCTTGAGTTGTCATAGTGGTCATCAGAAGTCACATTGTGGCCCATGTCATTTTGGTGGCCGTGGCTTGAGTTGTCATGGTGATGGCCCATGTCGCTCTGATGGTGGCTTTGGCTTGAGTTGTCATAGTGGTCATCAGAAGTCACATTGTGGCCCATGTCATTTTGGTGGCCGTGGCTTGAGTTGTCATGGTGATGGCCCATGTCGCTCTGATGGTGGTTGTAGCTTGAGTTGTCATAGTGGTCATCAGAAGTCACATTGTGGCCCATGTCATTTTGGTGGCCGTGGCTTGAGTTGTCATAGTGATCATCAGAAGTCACATTGTGGCCCATGTCGTCACTCTGGTGGTGGCCGTGGCTTGAGTTGTCATAGTGGTCATCAGAAGTCACATTGTGGCCCATGTCATTTTGGTGGCCGTGGCTTGAGTTGTCAAGGTGATGGCCCATGTCGCTCTGATGGTGGCTGTAGCTTGAGTTGTCATAGTGATCATCAGAAGTCACATTGTGGCCCATGTCGTCACTCTGGTGGTGGCCATGGCTTGAGTTGTCATAGTGGTCATCAGAAGTCACATTGTGGCCCATGTCATTTTGGTGGCCGTGGCTTGAGTTGTCATGGTGATGGCCCATGTCGCTCTGATGGTGGCTGTGGCTTGAGTTGTCATAGTGGTCATCAGAAGTCACATTGTGGCCCATGTCATTTTGGTGGCCATGGCTTGAGTTGTCATAGTGGTCATCAGAAGTCAAATTGTGGCCCATGTCGTCACTCTGGTGGTGGCCGTGGCTTGAGTTGTCATGATGATGGCCCATGTCGCTCTGATGGTGGCTGTGGCTTGAGTTGTCATAGTGGTCATCAGAAGTCACATTGTGGCCCATGTCATTTTGGTGGCCGTGGCTTGAGTTGTCATGGTGATGGCCCATGTCGCTCTGATGGTGGCTGTAGCTTGAGTTGTCATAGTGGTCATCAGAAGTCACATTGTGGCCCATGTCGTCACTCTGGTGGTGGCCGTGGCTTGAGTTGTCATAGTGGTCATCAGAAGTCACATTGTGGCCCATGTCATTTTGGTGGCCGTGGCTTGAGTTGTCATGGTGATGGCCCATGTCGCTCTGATGGTGGCTGTAGCTTGAGTTGTCATAGTGATCATCAGAAGTCACATTGTGGCCCATGTCGTCACTCTGGTGGTGGCCGTGGCTTGAGTTGTCATAGTGGTCATCAGAAGTCACATTGTGGCCCATGTCATTTTGGTGGCCGTGGCTTGAGTTGTCATAGTGGTCATTAGAAGTCAAATTGTGGCCCATGTCGTCACTCTGGTGGTGGCCGTGGCTTGAGTTGTCATAGTGGTCATCAGAAGTCACATTGTGGCCCATGTCGTCACTCTGGTGGTGGCCATCGCTTGCGTTGTCATGGTGATGGCCCATGTCGCTCTGATGGTGGCTGTGGCTTGAGTTGTCATAGTGGTCATCAGAAGTCACATTGTGGCCCATGTCGTCACTCTGGTGGTGGCCATCGCTTGCGTTGTCATGGTGATGGCTCATGTCGCTCTGATGGTGGCTGTGGCTTGAGTTGTCATAGTGGTCATCAGAAGTCACATTGTGGCCCATGTCATTTTGGTGGCCATGGCTTGAGTTGTCATAGTGGTCATCAGAAGTCAAATTGTGGCCCATGTCGTCACTCTGGTGGTGGCCGTGGCTTGAGTTGTCATAGTGGTCATCAGAAGTCACATTGTGGCCCATGTCATTTTGGTGGCCGTGGCTTGAGTTGTCATGGTGATGGCCCATGTCGCTCTGATGGTGGCTTTGGCTTGAGTTGTCATAGTGGTCATCAGAAGTCACATTGTGGCCCATGTCATTTTGGTGGCCGTGGCTTGAGTTGTCATGGTGATGGCCCATGTCGCTCTGATGGTGGCTGTAGCTTGAGTTGTCATCAGAAGTCACATTGTGGCCCATGTCATTTTGGTGGCCGTGGCTTGAGTTGTCATAGTGATCATCAGAAGTCACATTGTGGCCCATGTCGTCACTCTGGTGGTGGCCGTGGCTTGAGTTGTCATAGTGGTCATCAGAAGTCACATTGTGGCCCATGTCATTTTGGTGGCCGTGGCTTGAGTTGTCATGGTGATGGCCCATGTCGCTCTGATGGTGGCTGTAGCTTGAGTTGTCATAGTGGTCATCAGAAGTCACATTGTGGCCCATGTCATTTTGGTGGCCGTGGCTTGAGTTGTCATAGTGATCATCAGAAGTCACATTGTGGCCCATGTCGTCACTCTGGTGGTGGCCGTGGCTTGAGTTGTCATAGTGGTCATCAGAAGTCACATTGTGGCCCATGTCATTTTGGTGGCCGTGGCTTGAGTTGTCATGGTGATGGCCCATGTCGCTCTGATGGTGGCTGTGGCTTGAGTTGTCATAGTGGTCATCAGAAGTCACATTGTGGCCCATGTCATTTTGGTGGCCATGGCTTGAGTTGTCATAGTGGTCATCAGAAGTCAAATTGTGGCCTATGTCGTCACTCTGGTGGTGGCCGTGGCTTGAGTTGTCATGATGATGGCCCATGTCGCTCTGATGGTGGCTGTGGCTTGAGTTGTCATAGTGGTCATCAGAAGTCACATTGTGGCCCATGTCATTTTGGTGGCCGTGGCTTGAGTGGTCATGGTGATGGCCCATGTCGCTCTGATGGTGGCTGTGGCTTGAGTTGTCATCAGAAGTCACATTGCGGCCCATGTCATTTTGGTGGCCGTGGCTTGAGTTGTCATGGTGATGGCCCATGTCGCTCTGATGGTGGCTGTGGCTTGAGTTGTCATCAGAAGTCACATTGTGGCCCATGTCATTTTGGTGGCCATGGCTTGAGTTGTCATAGTGGTCATCAGAAGTCACATTGTGGCCCATGTCATTTTGGTAGCCGTGGCTTGAGTTGTCATAGTGGTCATCAGAAGTCACATTGTGGCCCATGTCGTCACTCTGGTGGTGGCCGTGGCTTGAGTTGTCATGGTGATGGCCCATGTCGCTCTGATGGTGGCTGTAGCTTGAGTTGTCATAGTGATCATCAGAAGTCACATTGTGGCCCATGTCGTCACTCTGGTGGTGGCCGTGGCTTGAGTTGTCATAGTGGTCATCAGAAGTCACATTGTGGCCCATGTCATTTTGGTGGCCGTGGCTTGAGTTGTCATAGTGGTCATTAGAAGTCAAATTGTGGCCCATGTCGTCACTCTGGTGGTGGCCGTGGCTTGAGTTGTCATAGTGGTCATCAGAAGTCACATTGTGGCCCATGTCATTTTGGTGGCCGTGGCTTGAGTTGTCATGGTGATGGCCCATGTCGCTCTGATGGTGGCTGTGGCTTGAGTTGTCATAGTGGTCATCAGAAGTCACATTGTGGCCCATGTCGTCACTCTGGTGGTGGCCATCGCTTGCGTTGTCATGGTGATGGCCCATGTCACTCTGATGGTGGCTGTGGCTTGAGTTGTCATAGTGGTCATCAGAAGTCACATTGTGGCCCATGTCGTCACTCTGGTGGTGGCCGTGGCTTGAGTTGTCATAGTGGTCATCAGAAGTCACATTGTGGCCCATGTCATTTTGGTGGCCGTGGCTTGAGTTGTCATGGTGATGGCCCATGTCGCTCTGATGGTGGCTGTGGCTTGAGTTGTCATAGTGGTCATCAGAAGTCACATTGTGGCCCATGTCGTCACTCTGGTGGTGGCCGTGGCTTGAGTTGTCATAGTGGTCATCAGAAGTCACATTGTGGCCCATGTCATTTTGGTGGCCATGGCTTGAGTTGTCATAGTGGTCATCAGAAGTCACATTGTGGCCCATGTCGTCACTCTGGTGGTGGCCGTGGCTTGAGTTGTCATAGTGGTCATCAGAAGTCACATTGTGGCCCATGTCGTCACTCTGGTGGTGGCCGTGGCTTGAGTTGTCATTGTGGCCCATGTCATTTTGGTGGCCGTGGCTTGAGTTGTCATGGTGATGGCCCGTGTCGCTCTGATGGTGGCTTTGGCTTGAGTTGTCATAGTGGTCATCAGAAGTCACATTGTGGCCCATGTCATTTTGGTGGCCGTGGCTTGAGTTGTCATAGTGATCATCAGAAGTCACATTGTGGCCCATGTCGTCACTCTGGTGGTGGCCGTGGCTTGAGTTGTCATAGTGGTCATCAGAAGTCACATTGTGGCCCATGTCATTTTGGTGGCCGTGGCTTGAGTTGTCATGGTGATGGCCCATGTCGCTCTGATGGTGGCTGTAGCTTGAGTTGTCATAGTGGTCATCAGAAGTCACATTGTGGCCCATGTCATTTTGGTGGCCGTGGCTTGAGTTGTCATAGTGATCATCAGAAGTCACATTGTGGCCCATGTCGTCACTCTGGTGGTGGCCGTGGCTTGAGTTGTCATAGTGGTCATCAGAAGTCACATTGTGGCCCATGTCATTTTGGTGGCCGTGGCTTGAGTTGTCATGGTGATGGCCCATGTCGCTCTGATGGTGGCTGTAGCTTGAGTTGTCATAGTGGTCATCAGAAGTCAAATTGTGGCCCATGTCGTCACTCTGGTGGTGGCCGTGGCTTGAGTTGTCATGATGATGGCCCATGTCGCTCTGATGGTGGCTGTGGCTTGAGTTGTCATAGTGGTCATCAGAAGTCACATTGTGGCCCATGTCATTTTGGTGGCCGTGGCTTGAGTTGTCATGGTGATGGCCCATGTCGCTCTGATGGTGGCTGTAGCTTGAGTTGTCATAGTGGTCATCAGAAGTCACATTGTGGCCCATGTCGTCACTCTGGTGGTGGCCGTGGCTTGAGTTGTCATAGTGGTCATCAGAAGTCACATTGTGGCCCATGTCATTTTGGTGGCCGTGGCTTGAGTTGTCATGGTGATGGCCCATGTCGCTCTGATGGTGGCTGTAGCTTGAGTTGTCATAGTGATCATCAGAAGTCACATTGTGGCCCATGTCGTCACTCTGGTGGTGGCCGTGGCTTGAGTTGTCATAGTGGTCATCAGAAGTCACATTGTGGCCCATGTCATTTTGGTGGCCGTGGCTTGAGTTGTCATAGTGGTCATTAGAAGTCAAATTGTGGCCCATGTCGTCACTCTGGTGGTGGCCGTGGCTTGAGTTGTCATAGTGGTCATCAGAAGTCACATTGTGGCCCATGTCGTCACTCTGGTGGTGGCCATCGCTTGCGTTGTCATGGTGATGGCCCATGTCGCTCTGATGGTGGCTGTGGCTTGAGTTGTCATAGTGGTCATCAGAAGTCACATTGTGGCCCATGTCGTCACTCTGGTGGTGGCCATCGCTTGCGTTGTCATGGTGATGGCCCATGTCGCTCTGATGGTGGCTGTGGCTTGAGTTGTCATAGTGGTCATCAGAAGTCACATTGTGGCCCATGTCATTTTGGTGGCCATGGCTTGAGTTGTCATAGTGGTCATCAGAAGTCAAATTGTGGCCCATGTCGTCACTCTGGTGGTGGCCGTGGCTTGAGTTGTCATAGTGGTCATCAGAAGTCACATTGTGGCCCATGTCGTCACTCTGGTGGTGGCCGTGGCTTGAGTTGTCATAGTGGTCATCAGAAGTCACATTGTGGCCCATGTCATTTTGGTGGCCGTGGCTTGAGTTGTCATGGTGATGGCCCATGTCGCTCTGATGGTGGCTTTGGCTTGAGTTGTCATAGTGGTCATCAGAAGTCACATTGTGGCCCATGTCATTTTGGTGGCCGTGGCTTGAGTGGTCATGGTGATGGCCCATGTCGCTCTGATGGTGGCTGTAGCTTGAGTTGTCATAGTGGTCATCAGAAGTCACATTGTGGCCCATGTCATTTTGGTGGCCGTGGCTTGAGTTGTCATAGTGATCATCAGAAGTCACATTGTGGCCCATGTCGTCACTCTGGTGGTGGCCGTGGCTTGAGTTGTCATAGTGGTCATCAGAAGTCACATTGTGGCCCATGTCATTTTGGTGGCCGTGGCTTGAGTTGTCATGGTGATGGCCCATGTCGCTCTGATGGTGGCTGTAGCTTGAGTTGTCATAGTGGTCATCAGAAGTCACATTGTGGCCCATGTCATTTTGGTGGCCGTGGCTTGAGTTGTCATAGTGATCATCAGAAGTCACATTGTGGCCCATGTCGTCACTCTGGTGGTGGCCGTGGCTTGAGTTGTCATAGTGGTCATCAGAAGTCACATTGTGGCCCATGTCATTTTGGTGGCCGTGGCTTGAGTTGTCATGGTGATGGCCCATGTCGCTCTGATGGTGGCTGTGGCTTGAGTTGTCATAGTGGTCATCAGAAGTCACATTGTGGCCCATGTCATTTTGGTGGCCATGGCTTGAGTTGTCATAGTGGTCATCAGAAGTCAAATTGTGGCCCATGTCGTCACTCTGGTGGTGGCCGTGGCTTGAGTTGTCATGATGATGGCCCATGTCGCTCTGATGGTGGCTGTGGCTTGAGTTGTCATAGTGGTCATCAGAAGTCACATTGTGGCCCATGTCATTTTGGTGGCCGTGGCTTGAGTGGTCATGGTGATGGCCCATGTCGCTCTGATGGTGGCTGTGGCTTGAGTTGTCATCAGAAGTCACATTGCGGCCCATGTCATTTTGGTGGCCGTGGCTTGAGTTGTCATGGTGATGGCCCATGTCGCTCTGATGGTGGCTGTGGCTTGAGTTGTCATCAGAAGTCACATTGTGGCCCATGTCATTTTGGTGGCCATGGCTTGAGTTGTCATAGTGGTCATCAGAAGTCACATTGTGGCCCATGTCATTTTGGTAGCCGTGGCTTGAGTTGTCATAGTAGTCATCAGAAGTCACATTGTGGCCCATGTCATCACTCTGGTGGTGGCCATCGCTTGCGTTGTCATGGTGATGGCCCATGTCACTCTGGTGGTGGCCGTGGCTTGAGTGGTCATGGTGATGGCCCATGTCGCTCTGATGGTGGCTGTGGCTTGAGTTGTCATAGTGGTCATCAGAAGTCACATTGTGGCCCATGTCATTTTGGTGGCCGTCGCTTGCGTTGTCATGGTGATGGCCCATGTCACTCTGGTGGTGGCCGTGGCTTGAGTGGTCATGGTGATGGCCCATGTCGCTCTGATGGTGGCTGTGGCTTGAGTTGTCATAGTGGTCATCAGAAGTCACATTGTGGTCCATGTCGTCACTCTGGTGGTGGCCATGGCTTGAGTTGTCATGGTGATGGCCCATGTCGTCACTCTGGTGGTGGCCGTGGCTTGAGTTGTCATGGTGATGGCCCATGTCGTCACTCTGGTGGTGGCCATGGCTTGAGTTGTCATAGTGGTCATCAGAAGTCACATTGTGGCCCATGTCATCACTCTTATGGTGGCTGTGGTTTGCGTTGTCATGGTGATGGCCCATGTCACTCTGGTGGTGGCCATGGCTTGAGTTGTCATAGTGGTCATCAGAAGTCACATTGTGGCCCATGTAGTCACTCTGGTGGTGGCTGTGGCTTGCGTCGTCATGGTGATAGCCCATGTAGTCACTCTGGTGGTGGCCGTGGCTTGAGTTGTCATAGTGGTCATCAGAAGTCACATTGTGGCCCATGTCGTCACTCTGGTGGTGGCCGTCGCTTGCGTTGTCATGGTGATGGCCCATGTCGTCACTCTGGTGGTGGCCGTGGCTTGAGTTGTCATAGTGGTCATCAGAAGTCACATTGTGGCCCATGTCGTCACTCTTATGGCGGCTGTGGCTTGCGTTGTCATGGTGATGGCCCATGTCGTCACTCTGGTGATGGCCATGGCTTGAGTTGTCATGGTGGTCATCAGAAGTCACATTGTGGCCCATGTCATCACTCTTATGGTGGCTGTGGCTTGCGTTGTCATGGTGATGGCCCATGTCACTCTGGTGGTGGCCATGGCTTGAGTTGTCATAGTGGTCATCAGAAGTCACATTGTGGCCCATGTAGTCACTCTGGTGGTGGTTGTGGCTTGCGTTGTCATGGTGAGGGCCCATATCACTCTGGTGGTGGCCGTGGCTTGAGTTGTCATAGTGGTCATTAGAAGTCACATTGTGGCCCATGTCGTCACTCTTATGGCGGCTGTGGCTTGCGTTGTCATGGTGATGGCCCATGTCGTCACTCTGGTGGTGGCCATGGCTTGAGTTGTCATAGTGGTCATCAGAAGTCACATTGTGGCCCATGTCGTCACTCTTATGGCGGCTGTGGCTTGCGTTGTCATGGTGATGGCCCATGTCGTCATTCTGGTGATGGCCTTGGCTTGAGTTGTCATGGTGGTCATCAGAAGTCACATTGTGGCCCATGTCATCACTCTTATGGTGGCTGTGGCTTGCGTTGTCATGGTGATGGCCCATGTCACTCTGGTGGTGGCCATGGCTTGAGTTGTCATAGTGGTCATCAGAAGTCACATTGTGGCCCATGTAGTCACTCTGGTGGTGGCTGTGGCTTGCATCGTCATGGTGACTCTGGTGGTGGCCGTGGCTTGAGTTGTCATGGTGATGGCCCATGTCACTCTGGTGGTGGCCGTGGCTTGAGTTGTCATGGTGATGGCCCATGTCACTCTGGTGGTGGCCGTGGCTTGAGTTGTCATGGTGGTCATCAGAAGTCACATTGTGGCCCATGTCGTCACTCTGGTGGTGGCCGTCGCTTGCGTTGTCATGGTGATGGCCCATGTCGTCACTCTGGTGGTGGCCGTGGCTTGAGTTGTCATAGTGGTCATCAGAAGTCACATTGTGGCCCATGTAGTCACTCTGGTGGTGGTTGTGGCTTGCGTTGTCATGGTGAGGGCCCATATCACTCTGGTGGTGGCCGTGGCTTGAGTTGTCATAGTGGTCATCAGAAGTCACATTGTGGCCCATGTCGTCACTCTGGTGGTGGTTGTGGCTTGCGTTGTCATGGTGAGGGCCCATATCACTCTGGTGGTGGCCGTGGCTTGAGTTGTCATAGTGGTCATCAGAAGTCACATTGTGGCCCATGTCGTCACTCTGGTGGTGGCCGTCGCTTGCGTTGTCATGGTGATGGCCCATGTCGTCACTCTGGTGGTGGCCGTGGCTTGAGTTGTCATAGTGGTCATCAGAAGTCACATTGTGGCCCATGTAGTCACTCTGGTGGTGGTTGTGGCTTGCGTTGTCATGGTGAGGGCCCATATCACTCTGGTGGT
This sequence comes from Entelurus aequoreus, assembly GCF_033978785.1. Taxonomy (NCBI): domain Eukaryota; kingdom Metazoa; phylum Chordata; class Actinopteri; order Syngnathiformes; family Syngnathidae; genus Entelurus; species Entelurus aequoreus. Next base: position 32,665,426 of record NC_084738.1, read on the forward strand.
GGCCGTGGCTTGAGTTGTCATAGTGGTCATCAGAAGTCACATTGTGGCCCATGTCGTCACTCCGGTGCCAGTGGCTTGAGTTGTCATGGCCCTTGTCGTCACTGTGGTGGTGGCTGTGGGTGGAGTTGTCATTCTGGACATTGGACATTTGCTGAAATAAATCAGTCACTGTATTTTGTCCTTTCAGTTTGTTTACTTGGAAAATGTCTCTTAAGCCCAGCAATGCATCCGTTTCCACTTCTTTGGTTTCCATTTGTACTACAATTTGAAAGACAATTTCAAGAATACAGTTAGTTCTAAACATTATGTAACATTTGTGACAGATCAATTTTTTTCCAAGTTGTCCACACTGCTTAAACTTTCTCACCTTCTTTAACTTGCTTTTCCAACATGGATTCCATTGACTGAAGAAACTCATAAGCCCTCTTAATGGAGTTGTTGGGATACATTACTGTAATACAACAAAAATAAGCCATCTTAAAACCACAATTGCCTTGTCCATTTTCAATTATGTTCTCATCTAACTCACCTCCTTTGTCAAGGCCCCCATTGGGTTTCGCTTTGGTGCCATCAAGTGTCAAACAGGGGCCTGCAGATAAGCAAACACTTGATATAGAGAAAAGACAACATTTTAAACACAAGTTAGGTTAAAACAAGAAGAATTACCTTTGTCAATCAAGACAGTATGCACCAGGACCAGTAAGAGCCACGCCATGTCCATTGCACCAGCCAGAGTCAGAAAGTTAGTGGGACCACATGAGGTCTTTATAGCAGGTGACGCAGCTGCTCCTAATTAGCTTTAATTACTCTCCTAGTTGTCAAAGACATCTAGTATGATGACATTATCTTATATTTAGTGTTTAGCTTGGATATACATCATCATGCCAACAGACATGCTTCTGCAAATAAATGTATTTTACGTAAAGTTGAAACAAATCACACAAAAATAAAATATGAGATAATATGGAATGTATGAATAGTATCTCCTTCCCAAGCAAATTATAATGGTAGAAAATCCATTCAGATTCAAAATGTTCTTCTGACCAAATATTTTCTTCTGCAATATAATCACCTTTAAGTAAGAACCACTGCCATGCTATTTTACTTTTATAAAGTGCTAACTATATATGTGACTATTAATCTTAATTTTATTAATATTTCATATGATCTAATTTCCATCTTATAATGAGATTTTACTTTTACTTAATTTATTTATTAACAATTTATTTTGTACACTTTTTGAGAATTGTTGTCAGTCCTGCTGTTTCAAATAAATGAAATTAAATCTTGACAACAAGGAAATAAAAGGCAACTAACAAAACCTTGAAGTTATCAACACATTTACAATAACATAGATCATGCCAAGTTAATCAGACTTTAGCAATACATTTCATCCTTTGAATGTGATCTATAAGTTATAATTTGACCTATTTCCAGAAAGACATTACTCAACAATTGTGCAATTCAATCAAACTTTTGACCCCTATATATTTATTCTCAATGTCCTTGCTTTGTTTAATGGCTCATTTATTTTCTATTCATCATTAATTTTTTCCTGTTTTATACAACTTTAATCGTAATTATAACATTCATGTTCCTCAATAGCGCAGAAGCTATACTCCTTAGTGTAATTTTTTTGGAAACTCTTACTCGTTTTATTTATATTTAATTTTTTTCAAAACCTTCCTGTCTTTCTTTACGCAGGAAGTAAAACACATTTTGAATTACAAAATGTAAGCAAACCAAATATTGTAAATGGTGTAAATAAATGTTCAGTAATAGATATGGAGAAAGAGTAGGATTAAATAAGATCTGCTTCTTCCTACAGACATGTTGAATTGTGAAAATGTTCTTTAATGTAACTTAAGCATGTTTCAAACATAAAACCCATACCATACATGCTGTGTCACCCATACAGCGGTGTGGATCCACGGTATTCTGTGTATTTCCGTGAACATTAATTTATGTGTAATATTAAAGTATATACAGTATCAGTTTAACTCTCATGAAATTGTGATTGTGCAATATAGCTACCAATGTATTTAATGTTCAAACAAAAATATATATTTTTGATGTATTTTTACCATTTCAAAACAGAGTTCAAATCTTTCAGAAAATTGTTATTTTTTTATTTTAATAAATGTGGCAAAATAGTATGAATATATTTTAAATGAAATACTACCCGCAGTTCCAAGTCTGACATTATATATCCGGTGTATATTCCAATTATTGTAATATTTTAAAGGTAAAATATCTGTAAATATTGCAAATACTTAAGTGATACATGCACTTCAAGCGTTGCAATGCATGATAATTAATTGTACACTATATATGTACGTATGTGGGCTCTGTACCGAGGATGTCGTTGTGGCTTGTGCAGCCCTTTGAGACACTTGTGATTTAGGGCTATATAAATAAACATTGATTGATTGATTGGTTGATATATCGTGGACAATTGCATTTTTTGCATTTATCATGATTTGTTTATCTTTCCCTTAGGAAAACTGATTGATTCTTGCACTGTAGCTTTCACTACAGATGGGTAAATATGTTACAAATTATGTAGTCAATATAAACTACAGGTGTCAAACTTAAGGCCTGGGGACCAGATTGGGCCCACCACATCACTTTATATGACCCGCACAAGCATGGAGGCGGTATAGCTCGGTTGGTAGAGTGGCCGTGCCAGCAACTTGAGGGTTACAGGTTCGATCCCCGCTTCCGCCATCCTAGTCACTGCTGTTGTGTCCTTGGGCAAGAGACTTTACCCACTTGCTCCCAGTGCCACCCACACTGGTTTAAATGTAACTTAGATATTGGGTTTCACTATGTAAAAGCGCTTTGAGTCACTAGAGAAAAGCGCTATATAAATATAATTCAATTCAATGGAAATAGGTCTTTCTATCTTCACTTTGACAGAAAAAAATACATGTACTGCATACAGTTGCATGCAATTTTAAAATGTACTATTATCTAATGTCACAAATATTATACTGTCATACATTCAAAGCATTTTATTAAAATTAAAATAAATACTTAAATATCTTCAAGGCAAGTTATCCATCAAATTGTACACTGTAAAATTGGCGATAGATGTTTCAGTAAAAAAACTGGCAGCTCAGTCATTAAATTTTAACGCAGAAAGAACTGTGGTGTTGTATTTCTATTTACAGTAATTCACTGTAAAAACTACTTTTACAGTTAAAAAAGGCACCTAACTCATTCACCGTAAAAAACAGTGATTGAGTAATATGCTGTAAAAAAAACACTGTAAATTCTGACGACAGAATTTACAGAATCCCCGTTTTTTGCCGCAAATCTACAGGTTTTTTTTATTGTACGTATAGAAAATCATTAATTAAATGCATAGGCAATTTTGTAACAATATCATGAAGCATATCCTTATACATTTATATCTATACGTTATTCAGTTACAAGCATCTCTCTGAGGGCGGACATGACTGCAAAAACAAGTTTTGACACACCTTATTTAAAGAATAGGAATTTTGAAAATAGATGTACAGTATTTCAGGATTTTTATCTTCTTCACTTAAGACTTTATGCAGAGCTATTCATGTGGAAAGGGTTTCTTAAAGATACACGACTACTCATAACAAAAGCATTGTTTTAATTCAACCCAAAAACATAGGAAAAGTGTGATCATCTGACAGTTTATTTCTGCATATGCTATGAAACAAATGAAATGTGTCATTTTGTGTGTATGTCTGATCATCAGTATATGCCATAGGTGTGTTCCTTTCCATCTCTGTATCTGTCCAGGTAGCGTAGGGGTTGTCCATATGGGTATTTCACTTGTGGTGGATGATAAACCGGAGGACGGATGAACTCAAACACTGGCTCCCTCATATCTACAGGAGAAGATATGACCGATATTTCAACATCAAAAGGCAAAGAAGTAAAGTTGACATGATGAAACTTTCAAAAGTATAATCTTGTAAGACTTGATCTTAGTCATTAGTGCGACTCACTGAGTGTGTTATGAAAGGTGCTGGTGACGGATTCGTCCCATTGGCACTGGAAGAACGCCAACCCTGCAGGTGTCATGCTGTCCTGGTGCTTTCTGTAAAAGTCCACCGTTTTAAACGTTCGATCTGCTAGGGAATGGCTGAAAAGAAGA